>NW_026596073.1:3683229-3755169 GCF_907164565.1 Psammomys obesus | reverse complement strand
CTTTCTTTCTTTCTTTCTTTCTTTCTTTCTTTCTTTCTTTCTTTCTTCACTTTACATCCCGATCATAGGCCCTTCCTCTTCTCCTCCTGTTTCCATCCATCCTCCCACTTCCCTCTATCTCTCCCCCACACTCCTCAGATAAAGGGAGCCTCCCCTCTCTATCAACTCAGAAAAACATATCCAATCACATCATGACTTAGAACATCTTCATACCCTATACCTAGTGAGGCAGCCCTGCTAGAGAGAAATGATTGAAAAGTAGACCACAGAGTCCATGTCAGAGACAGCCCCCTCTCCCCTTTCTAGGGGACCCATATGTTGCCCAAGCTATCTATTGTCTGCATATGTGTACTGGGCCCAGGTTGAGTCCATGCATGGTCCTTGGCTGATGCTCCATAAATCCCCCTGGGCCCAGGTTAGTTGGATCTGTTGGTCTTCTTGTGGAGTGACTTATAGTTTCCCCTCTATTCTTCCCCCATTCTTCTACAAGACTCCCTGTGCTCCACCCAATGTTTGGCTTTGATTATCAGCATCTATTTCGATCTGCTATTGGGTGACGCCTCTCAGAGGACAGCTATGCTAGTCTCCTATCTGTAAGCATAACAGGGTATCATTAATAGTGCCAGGTTGGCCTTCTCCAATGGAGTGGGTGTCAGGTTGGGCCAGGCACTGGTTGGACATTCCCTTAATCTTTGCTCTATCTTTATCCCTGCATATATTGTATGCAAGGTAAATTTGGGGTTGAAGTTTTTGTGGGTGGGTTAGTGTTCCTCTTCCTCCACTAGGAGTTCAGTATAGTTAGAGGGTAGCCTCTTCAGTCTCTATGACCCCTGCTATTAAGAATCTCAGCTAGAGTAACCTTCATATGCTCCAGGAGCCTAACCTGATAAGTCTCCAGCTTGTCTCAGAGATACCCCTACCCACAGTTTCTCTTCTCTTTGCAAGCTCTGTTTTCCTGTTCCCTTTCCCCAGTCTAATCTATACCTTCACTTCTCTCTGTGCTCATTCTTCAACCCTGTTCACTCTCTCTAACAATTTCTACTACATATTCTATTTCCAGCTTTGAGTGGCAATTAAGTATCCCTCCCTTGAATCCTCCTTGTTAGTTATCTTTTTTGGCTCTATGCATTGTAGTATGTTTATCCTGTACTATACGGCTAATATCAGCTTATAAGTGAGCACATGCCATGTGTGTCTTTCTGGGTCTGGGTTACCTCACTCAGGATGATCTTTTCTAGTTCCATTAATTTTCCTGCAAATTTCATGATTTCCTTGTTTTTAATAGATGTGTGGTATTCCATTATGTAAATGTAGCAATTTCTTTCTCTGTTCTTCAGTTGAGGGACATCTGGGTAGTTTCCAGTTTCTGGCTATTACAAATAAAGCTGCAATGAACATAGTGCCAGTTGAGCAAATGTCCTTGTGATATGATGGAGCATCTTTTGCATATATGCCCAGGAGTGGTATATGAGGGTCCTGAGGTAGTGCTAGTCCCAGTTTTCTGAGAAAGTGCCAGATTGATTTCCGAAGTTGTTGTACAAATTTGCACTCCCACCAGCAATTGCTTGACTCAAAGTTCCCTTAAAATTCCCCTTTGTTCTTTTGTTGGCCCTATCCATTCACATCAGAGAAAATAGAAAAATCTCTTCAGAATTAAAATCTGGCTCAGTTATAATCCTCCAGTGTTTACTGTTGCTCTCTGCATTCGATTTAAAATACCACACTTTCTTGTTCAGAAAGACAGGATTCAGCAGTCTCAGTGTTCTCTTGGCTGATCTCTTTCTTTCTCAGTGTTGTACTTTCTGCACTGCCTCATTTGCATCTCATGAATATTACATGTGTCTATGTGGTCAACAGGAGATGTTGCATGATATTACCTGTCATTGCAGAGTATAAAATTTATATGTAAATAACTGTTTAAGTTATTTGCTTCCATTTTTCTTTCACAAAGCTCACTCTTCATACTCGTCTTTGTGGGCACCATATTTTCATATTTCTGAATTTTCCCATTCCTGTTTTTTTATGTGGAAAACTCTTCTCTCATTTTTAAACATCAAAATATTCCCTAACCATAAACCAATAGTTATAGCGCCAAGTACTTCTACCATTTAAAGTCTTGTGAGTAAGATTTACATGTTGTAAAACAAAATATATGAAAGTAATATATTATTCTTAATTTAAAATAATTTTTATTCTTATTTATAGTCATATGTGTACTGCCTAACGTCTTTGTAGATAATAAATTTAGTACTTTATTATTAATCATTGAACATTTCTTTTGATAAATACATTACTCTTTCCTACAGACAAAAGACAGGCAAACAAAGGTATCAATGGTCCATAGGTCTACCCTTTTCTATGTGATACATTTCAGTTCTGTCTCCATGAATCCAGTGTTGTTTATTCTTTCCCTTCCATTTCACATACCACAACCATGTACTGTGCCCCATTACAATAGAATCCTCATTTCCCAAATAGGTCTTGCAGTTGCACTTTCTAATTTTTATTTTTCCTTCTTAATATTTTAAACATTTTGACTCATTATATTCTGTTCTTTAAACCTATGACATACTTCATTTAAGTCTCAGTGCCCCATTTTTAATTTGATTGCTTGATTTGTTGCTGTTTAACTTCTTGAGCTGTTTATATATTCTGGATATTAGCCCTCTGTCAGATACAGGGTTGGTGAAGATCTTTTCCCAATCTGTAGGTAGTTGTTTTGTTCTGATGAGTGTCCTTTGCTTTACTAAAATCTGTACACCTAAAGAAGCTAAGCAAAAAGGAGGAGCCTGGGTAAGATGATCAATACTCATTCAGAAAGGCAAACAGGATAGACATGAGAAGAGGATGAAAACAAGGAACAAGACAGGAGCCTACCACAGAGGGCCTCTGAAAGACTCCACCCAGCAGGGTATCAAAGCAGATGCTGAGACTCATAGCCAAACTTTGGGTAGAGTGTAGGAAATCTGATGAAAGAAGGGAGAGATAAAAAGACCTGGAAGGTACTGGAGCTCCACAAGGAGAGCAACAGAACCAAAAAATCTGGGCCCAGAGATTTTTTCTGAGACTGATATTCCAACCCAGGACCATACATGGAGATAACCTAGAACCCCTGCACAGATGTAGCCCATGGCAGCTCAGTGTTCAAGTGGGTACCCTAGTAAGGGGAACCGGGGCTGTCTCTGACATGAACTCAGTGGCTGGCTCTTTGATCACCACTCCCAGATGGGGGAGCAGGCCTTGCCAGGCCACAGAGGACAACATTGCAGCCACTCCTGATGAGACCTGATAGGCTAGGGTCAGATGGAAGGGACAGAGGACCTCCCTTATCAGTGGTCTGCAGAAGGGGTATGGGAGGAGAAGAGGGAGGGAGGGCAGGATTGGGAGGGATGAGGGAGGGGATACAGCTGGGATACAAAGTGAATAAATTGTAATAAATTAAAAAACAATATTTAAAAGATTTATCTCAAAGGCCACCCTTCACCCCCACCCCATGAGCCCATCAGAAAACTTGAATGAATATTACTCATTGCCTCTGCCGTGTCCTGGCTTTGCTCTATCCACACTGTGGCTCGTGTTCTGACTTAGCCTCACAGACGGACTGAGGGAACATGTCGTGTGTGTTGTGTGTGTTTACCTGACTGCCAGAAATTGGGATCATGGAACTGTTTTAACCCTGAGAAAGATTTACAAATTGAAAATGGCATTATAAATATGCAAATAGTATGGAAATGCTCTTACTGATTAGGATAATTCTAAGCAACCTAATTTTGCTCCTGACCTACCCATCTGTGAGACCCGTCAATCAGAGGACTGGTTATCATATTTAGGTTCAGAGTTATTAGACAAGAATAATGCAAGGAAAATAAAAGGAAGCTCAAGTAATGCCAAAGGCTGATGTCAGGTGATCCCTTGGAATATAAGAAATGCTTTCTCTGTTGAAAATTGCAGCAGTCACCTGCAGATTATAAATAAATACTTACCTACTTTATATCTGAGTACCGGGGCTCTGCTGTGAGATAAAACTCATCTAAGTAATTTGAATTGAAATGTTGAAATGTATTAGGAACCTAAAAAGTGTCATTTTGGCTTTAGTGTATAATTAAGATAACTTTGGTAAATTATTAAAATATCAAGAACCATAAGGCGTCTTGGTAATTACAGCTTACCAAGAGAGTTCCTATCTGGAGCTCACATGGCTCTTCTACTGAGGAGAAACCATGGAAATAAACCTGTGATTTCAGTTTCAGATAGCCCGTGGAAATAGTCTGCCTGCTCTCTTGCCCCTCTTCTCTTTAGAAAAATGTGAGTCTCTCAGTTTTTAAATGTGCTTTGTGCATCAGTTCCTTGGAATTTTCTTATGAGTATTAATGACAAGAACATTAATGGAGAACACAGTGTGCCAGTCCTAAAAACGGGAATTGCTTGCATGTGCTGGAGCCCCATCTCTCATCTGTTTGTTCTGTCTCTTTAAGGAGTTGCAGCAGTATCTTGCCAACCTGGCTGAGCAGTGCAGTGCTGACAATAATGGTGTGGAGCTCCCTGTTGTCATAATTCTGGACAATCTTCACCATGTGGGCTCTCTGAGTGACATCTTCAATGGTTTTCTCAATTGCAAATACAACAAATGGTAAGCGCTTAAAAAATTGGAATAATCAGCTATCGAAACCGTGATGCCATTTACCTCTTTGTACCTTTTTATGTTTCAAGACTTATAGTGGATACCATTAGTGTGATAACTTCTCCTGGCATCCTATATGTCCTGTGTATGTGCACGCTTTAGAATGTCTATCCACAACTATGTCCCCGGAAAAGAAATCTTAGCTTTGTTTGTTTTGTTTTGTTGCTTGTTTTTGTTTTGAGGGTTTCATTATGTTAACCAAGTTATCCCCAACTCCACGGTGATTTCTCTGCCTCTTCCTCCCCACACCACTGCTCTTGGTCTTCAGGAACTTTTATGAAAGCATTAAATGTTATTGGATGATATTATTTTCCACAGAAGTCTAGAATGCCAGTGGGGATGATGGGATGGTGGGACACTTTGAATAGGGCATGTAATAACAAGAAGGAGATTTTAAATCTCTCTCTACTTTTATTCAGTCCCTACCAAAGCAACAGTTCTGCTCTTCCCTAGAGGTGAAGTTAATTCACCCAGATATAGTGCCCTCCTATAATATAATACTTTATTATCTAAAGTGATGGGACAGGTTAAAGCAAGGCAGAAGACAATGAAACTCATGTGTTTCTTAGAGTGTGGTCTCTAGAGAAAAACATATAGAATACAACAGTATAAATGGCATTAACCATAATAGTATTGGTGATCAGTCTTTGCTAGTGACAAACTTCTATAAATTGACCAGCGTAAAGTAAAGTTTAAAGGAGAAATCAAATCATCATGTTATTAAGAACCTTCAAGGAGGCTAGAGAGATGCTATGAGTACTTGTTTGTCTTACAGAAGACCTGGATTTTGTTCCCAGTGCCTAAAAAATTCTCACAATGGTCCATAACTCCAGTTCCAGAAGATCTGGCACCCTCTTCTGACCTCCCTGGGCCTCAGGCACACATGTTCTGCACAGACACCCATGAGAACAAACATTCATGCACATAAAATAAAGCACAGGAGCTGTAAGATAGCATAAGCATGAAGTGGTTTTGTACGCCTCTAGTCCCAGATTGTTAAAAGCTGAAGCAGTCATATTTCTGAGTTCGACACCAGCCAGGGATACATAGTGAAACATTACCTCAAAGAAAAGTTAGACTAGACAAGTCCATTGTGATTATTCTGTCCAGTCTCGTGTTTTTTTTTTTTTGTTTGTTTGTTTTTTTTTTTTTTTTTGATTAAGATTCACAAAGGAAAAGGAAAAAAAAGAAGCCTTGCCTCTTTGTTAGATCTCAGTGTTAGATCAGGTGTTAGATCTCAACCCCCAAAAGAAATTGCATTCCCATTATTTTTATCACTTTCTAATTTAACATTATCAAATTTCTCTTAAAGCCTACTGTTAAAGTTGAACAGTGTTTATTTTTCTTGATTGTTTTTTTGAGATACTTTTAATCACTTTTCCCTCTAGCACATCTAAATGCCCCATTCTCCATTTTTCCTAGTCCTTATATTATTGGAACAATGAATCAGGGAGTCTCTTCATCACCAAATTTAGAACTACACCACAATTTCAGGTAAGAACTTGAAGGAATGTGTGTGTGCACGTGTATGTCTGTGCTTGTGTGTGTGTGTGTGTGTGTGTGTGTGTCTGTGCTCTTGTGTGCATGTGACATTGTTTCTTTCTAATCAGATAGGTGGCTTGATGGCTGTTTTTCCATTTGGTTGCTGACAGTTCTGCCCACAGTGACCTGTTTTGTGAAGATAATTCTCACTTCTCCTGGCTCCCTTTTTTAAGCAGACATTCTGTGATCTTTAAGCTGTAATCAAAGTGTCTTCTTTTTTTGCTCACTACTTCCCTGGCTAAAATAGAGCATGCTGCTTCTAAGTGAAGACTGTGAAGAGAGCTCCTATTTCAGGATCTACGGTTCTCCTTCAAAATCTCTCTCAGCCTGTTTGCGCCCACTCACCCTCAGGAACAGAGCTTCTTGGAGATTCACTGTATTATAACTCAAATGATAATAGATTTTCTAAATGCTCACAACATCAAATTGTGGTCACTGGCTAATATAAGAACATGAGTGCTTTAGACTGCAATGAAAATAAATTTTAAGTTTTAGAAAAAAATCTTTTTTTTTTTTTTTGTAGGTGGGTATTATGTGCAAACCACACAGAACCAGTGAAAGGCTTTTTAGGCAGGTTTCTTCGAAGAAAACTGATAGAGATGGAAATTGAAAGGAATGTACGCAATAATGACCTAGTCAAAATTATAGATTGGATTCCCAAGACGTGGCATCATCTCAATAGCTTTTTGGAAACGCATAGTTCTTCTGATGTCACTATCGGTGAGTTCCAAAAATTAAAATATTCCATTTTCCAGACACTGAGCATAGTGGGTAAAGGTGACCAGATTGAATGGAGAAATAACAAGAAAGGTAGTATTCTCAGAGCTTTCGAAGATTAAGGAATCCTTCTCTAAAGCAGTCTTTTTCTGAGTGTTATATCTATAATTATCTCATTGTATGTGACAATTATGGACAGTAAAATTAAGCTTGAAATAGGAAAGCATCTAAAAATCACCTTACCAGTCAAAAGAAAAAGTACCCAGAGTAATTTTTTTCTGAGAAATATAACTCACATTTTTCTGTCTATTAGTCCATTCGAATGTAAGTATGAAAAAGGATTTTAGTTAGAAATAATGGACTTCTTATGAATAATTTTTGTGTTTCACATTTTTCTTCAAAAGATAAAATCTTTTCTTCAAAAGATAAAAAGTGCCTCTCTTTTGTGGGCACTACAGTGTTTGTTTTGCTGTTTCTTCTTAAGTTGCATGAGCCTTTCCCATTGCCATCAAATCATCAAAAAGAGCCTTGGCTGCAGGCAAGCATTCTACTATCAGCTCAGGGTGTCTACACTGATTCCAAATTCTGGGAGCAATGGCATTTCATAATCAGCAGTTCATTTCTGTGTAACTGAACTTCACATGGTTTGAAAAACAGGACCGGATTATGTCACTATTTTTCCTCATTCTGTGTTGTGTCTTCAATTAAGATTTCATTGTTAAAAAAAAAAGAGAGAGAGAGAGAGAGAGACCCCTGGAGACTCAGTCTTCTAGGAACATGTTTTCAGGATGATCAAGATAGGAATTTTCTAGGAACATGTGTGTTATATTTCTGCACAAGGTTTCTAAACGTGTGTTTATAGTGGTAAATATAATGCTTCTGAAACATTTTATCATTTGTATCTTGTTAGGTCCTCGGCTTTTCCTTTCTTGCCCCATGGATGTGGAAGGTTCTAGGGTGTGGTTCATGGATCTCTGGAATTATTCCTTGGTACCTTACGTTCTGGAGGCGGTGAGGGAAGGCCTTCAGGTAGAGTACTTTATTTGTATCGTATAGAAAATAAAGTAAAAAAAAAAAAAAAAGAAGAAGGAAGGAAGGAAGGAAGGAAGGAAGGAAGGAAGGAAGGAAGGAAGAAGCAAAACCCATACTATTTTAAAAACAAAACCATTTATTTATTTGGCTATTTATGCAGAAAACTAAAGTAAATAAGGGACAATAAATGTGTATGTCTGTTGGAACAAGGCTGTTATGTATGCCTATGCAAACAGGGGTTCTCCTAGTACTATGCATCGAAGGCCAAGATTGTGGCAAAGGGGGTTTAAAATGTTCTTAGTAAACAGATACTTAATTACTCAGTTATAATTTTAGAGTACAGACTATGATAAAGACATGGCTTTCATTCTTCATAACATTTTGCATTTTACGAATTTTCAAAAACCATTGTGCTGCCTGCAATGTAAGCTGGTCTTTCAAATTTCATTTATTCAAAAACTTATATTATTATTTATGAAAACTCAGTAGATAATTTGTATTTTTACATAACATTTAGTGACTTATTTGCTCTCCAGATACAGTTTCCATATTAATAAACTTTTATCCACATCTTCTTATGTAGATTCTTATTTTATATTTGCTTGAAAACAAATAAAAAGCAACAGAAACTTTAGAAGCCTCAAAACAGTGGCATACAAACTGCTTAACTCCTTTAGATTTAATTTTTTTTAGAAATAGATATTTTTATATTAAAGTAAATAATATTTATAAAACTCTTCCCTGAACATTGTAATTGTGCAAAGCATGCGTTTGGGTGAGAGTCGTAATCATTTAAGTAATTACAATCATTCAAGCAAGAGTAATATATCTTGAGCTTCTTGCTCTAAGCTCTTGATATTTGGTCCTGGGTTAGTGTTACCTTATAAGAATAGAGGCTCAAGTTGGGAGCCAGCACACGGAATAAAGGAGTAGAGTACCTTCTTAATAAGTGGACAGTTCTGGTTGAAGTTGAAATCTTTGCCGTCTGAAAGAATTTAGATAACAGGAATCCTGGAGAGATCCAGCTGTGACCTCTGAATCAGAAAAGGTCATATGCTGTGCCCTTGAATCTACTAGGGTCAAAGACTGTAACTTGAAGGAGGAAGTGAGGAAATGAATCTGGGTCTCTCCATTTGAAGGGATGGAAAAGGAAAGTCATTTTTGGATGAAGGATGGTGTTTACTGGGGAACCATATGGGGATGTTCTCTGCCACATGTTCTGGTTAGAGAAGATGCAGCTGACACACTCAATTTTCTGAATTTCTTTTTTCTTCTGGTGATTCCATCATTCTTGAAATGTCAACAATCAAATCAGCTCTTTCCGGGTGTTTAGATTTCTCCTCTTATGATATTCACCTTTTTACCTCCTATACTCTTGTTGTACTCTGATATATTTTTTTAATGAGTGGCATCATTTGTTGATATACCTTAATGTAAAAAATACATAACTCTCTTGTTTTAGATTTACTTATTATTTTTGCTTTATGTGTATTAGCATTTTGCCTGAATGTATGTATTCTCACCGCATGCCTGTCTTGTGCCCTTAGAGGACAGAAGAAGGTGTGAGCTACCCTGGACCTGGAGTTAGGATAGGCTGAAAGCTGCCTTGCCAGGGATGAGTAGCCAGAGCTCTTAACTGCTGAGCCATCCCTCACACACCTAAATACAAACTTTCTAAGAACTGTACTTGTTTTTTTCTTTTAATTAGTTGTACACATATCTGTATTTTGTACCCTATATTAAGCAATTTTTAGCTGAGACAAAACTTTCTGCTCCAAAATGAGAGCTCTATAAAGGAGAGAGAGAGAGCACGATGAACGAACAAACCATCTTCAGATTGCTGCCTCTGACCCTATCTACAAAAGAAATATTGGGATCTAGATAATTTTTGTATTACCACAGATTCAAACTTTAATATTATTTCTGGAGAAACCTAAAAGAATTTCACAGGCTTGTGCTCACAATGCCTTTTTCTTTTTTCTTTTGTCTCACTGAGCCACTAAAAATCCCTGTCATCAGCAGACAAACCATACAGTGTCCTCTGAGGTCATGTCACTCAAGTACTTGGTAACCAGATGGTCTTTGGTGGCACAGGTCACAGTGGAAAAGAAAGTACACTGTTGCCTCCTCAAAAGGGTCGCATTTCTCTTCGTGTTCTCTCGGCTCCTTTACAAAAATCTCACCAGTCTCTGCCTCCTTGCCTTCTTCTCTTCAGTTTGATTTCATCTTTGTTCGTAACTTAGAAACTCCTGGATCCATCTTCACCTCTGCATTCTGCTTATGCTACTTTACCGGATCTCTTTCATATCTTTCTTATTGTGTTCCTTGTCTTCCAGTCTTAACAGAATTCATACTTGAGTTTCCATTTTCCCCCCTTTTCTTGGTGTTCTTACTTACAAACATATAAAGTCTTCCAACAAGAAGCAGTGGAATTATGAAGGGGCAGAGCTATTAGAGGAAAATGGTTATCACAGTATGGTGAGCAAATGGAAAAACAAAAAAAAAAAAACTAAAAAAAAAAAAACAAAAAAAACAAAAACAAAAAACTCTTTCATTCATCATCCTTCCAAAGTATATTTCGGTAGCTCCTTTATTGTAAGAACAGATTTTGTTTTTCATAGCCCTCCAAAATTTAACTTTCATTTATCAATGTTAAGGTTTTTCTTTGTTTGTTTCCCCTGTATTTGTAAAGTTATTAGCAAAAAAAAAAAAGTGTGCAATAATGTCTGTATTTCTTTATAATATACCTTATTCAGGCTTTTTCCTCTATTAGGTAGAATTTTGAAGCAGTGAGTGAGCTGTGTAGATGTACGTATGTTTAAAATCTGGAAAACTCTCCTGGAATGTACACAGGAACTGAATGTGAAAAGAGTCACTTCATTAGTCACCTTCTTTTCACCTAATAGAGACGATGTTTGTGTTCGGTGAACTTTTAGATGTACGGGAAGCGTGCGCCCTGGGAAGACCCCTCCAAGTGGGTCCTTGACACATACCCTTGGAGTTGTGCATCCCTGCCCCAGGAGGGCCCGGCCTTGCTACAGCTGCGACCAGAGGATGTGGGCTACGAGGGCTGCGCATCTGCGAAGGAAGCCACGACATCAAAGCACATTCCCCAGACTGACACAGAAGGGGACCCCCTGGTGAGGATGTCTCATCACTCCTCTGCTATATTAATGCCAGTAGTAATCATTAGCACTTAGCTTTCAGAATCAAAACTAGTTACTCTAGGTAAAACATGGAACCAGCCTGATAAGGATAAGCATTTAAACTGTTACTTTTAGCACAGTTTGCCTGGTTGAAATTCAGAAAACAAAACAAAACTAAAACTAAAACCAAAAAGAAATTTGTTTATCTAAAAAAGGGGGAAAAAGTAAGAAACCCTAACAGTGAGTCAAATCTGTGATTTATCTTTGGTTATATGTTAAATTGTGTTGATATTTAACTAGTCAGTATTTAAAATATCATGACAATCCAGTAGCTATTTAAGAGAAAACTAAAGTGTGTCCATAAATAAAAATATAATCAATTGTACACAGACAAAAAAAATCTATTTACTTTATATCAACCAGCCTAATTAAATACAGTTAATGTTCTAGTGCTTTAAGTAGGGAAGGATAAACTTTTTTTGTTTTGTTTTCAGGACTTATTTATTTTTACTTGTGGTGCAGTTTTACCTGAATTTATGTCTGTAGAAGGGTTTCAGGTCACCTAAATTAGGGTTACAGATAGTTGTGAGCTGCCCTATGGGTGCTGGGAATTGAACCCAGGTCTTCTGGAAGAGCAGCCAGTGCCCTTAACCACTGAGCCATCTCTGTGGCAATCAAAAGGACAGTACTCCTACCACTTTCTTCATTGCACTAGTGCATATAAGTTTAGTTTAGAAGCACTACAATAGTTTAAGTAAGTGTTTAGACCCCTAAGATTATAAACTATTAAGTATATATTATGATTAGGAATAAAGACCACTTTTTAGTGTATCTGCTTTGTATTCTTATAATATTTTGCTAGTGAGATCCTCAAGGAGAATTGATTACCTTGCTTGCTCAGTGCCAGAAGGTGTCATCTAAAACTAAACGTTGGTTCAGATATATTCTCTTGCAAACATATATATGCTGTCTGTGTCTTTGTTTCTATATATTTGTATAACCCCTAATGGAAAGAAAAAATGTATTGCAATCTAATCTAAATTAGAAATCCTAGTAGGGAAATTACTATCATAAGGAGCATGGTTTTGGAGCTTAACAAGGATGTATGTTCCAATACACTGAACATTATTTCAGAATTAACGTGCATGCTCATCATCAATTGTTAATGTTGGCGTGTGCATGCTGAGTGATAAGATGAAGTTGGATCTTGTCATTTATGAGCTTAAAAGGACATAGTCAGGTACTGGTGCAAGAAGGGTGCTTGTATGAAATGCATAAAATGCAGGAGCCTTGGTGAGCAAAATTGTGAGAACATTAGGAAAGTTCACAGCGATGGCATGGTTGAGCTAGGGACTGAAGCAAAGGTTGGCATTTTTCGTGTGGCAGAATGTAGAGCCTCTAAAAATCAAGGAAATACCACACAGAAGACTGCCAAGCAGCACAATGAAAATGAAGAGTTAGAGGCCAAATATTGGTTTGTCGGAAGAATTGAAACTACAGACTTACACCACATTGAGGCGTTTTATTTTTGTGGGTAGTTAAAACTTTATCACAGAGACAGTGGAAAGCCAGCGGGTAGTTTTGACTAGTGTTTATCTGTTTCGATTTGCAGCTACTTAAGGTCATTCTAATAACAGAATAGAGGTTGGAGCATGAAGCTGGGGTAACTGGCAGGCCTTCAGCTCCTGAGTGAGACACAGTAACAAACATAGTAAATAACAGGCATTATCTTGGCTGTGAGTACAGAGAGGATGGAGGGGCCGCCTACAGGGTGAATGATGCACAGAGGAGCCAGGTTGATCACATGATAGCTGAGTCATCTGTAGACCCACCGTCGTTTCATAATGTCCTTCAGTTTCAATATATAAAACAGCACTGTTAGACACAGAGGGAACATCATTGTGTGTGTTTAATACAGATCTCAGACTGGGAACTTACGGCCATTGAAGCTACTGTATTGAACCCTTTTGTGTTATTTGTTTTACTTCATGCATATGGGCATTTGGCCTGCATGTATGTGTGTGCACCAGATGTGTGTGTGGTGCCTTCTGGAATCAGAGGGTGTTCTAAATTCTTAGTTTAAGTCAGTAGGGCACTCAGGCACAGTTCTCTTTATAACTCACCTTCAGTGAAATGTTTGCGTTTCGGATATTATCACAAACTGCTTTCATCTTGCATCCTTGTGTAGGTGGAAGTGAAATGCTATTGAAAAAATGCCCTGAAAACTAGCAAAATGATTTCAAACTCCTCTATAACCATAGCCTCTCTGTCAAAATGACATTTCTGCTAGAATTAATGATTACCAGTTCATTATTTGTTTCACAAGCACTTGTTGAACACACATTTTCATACTGACACACAAATATCCACAGCCTGACTGAAGACCAAGGAACCTTGCTTTAGATATCCCTTATCTATTTCTCTGAGTTGAAAGACAAAGGACAACTTTGATCACTGCGGAAAATACCATAGTCAGTATTTGCCTCTAAGCAATAGAAAGTTTATATTACTGTAAGAAACCCTCAATAAGAAAACAAGTCCCCGACCCTCATGAAGACAGGTACCAATTACCCCATGCCTCCTGAAATTGTTGAGCCATCGATTGCCCAGGCTGCTTTTAAACATTCTTTTTCTTCCTGCTCCTGTCTCTAATAGTGGAACTGCAAATCTATTGAAACCCAAGCCTTTTCTTTTATAATACATTGGAGAGCTCTCTTTCTCCCCAGGTGCTCTCATGCACAAGTCCTCTCTGCTGGAACAAACGCTATGCTTCTCCTCTGAAGCTGAGAAGCTGGAGACAGCTGCCATTGTTCCAGGAGTTGGCTTTTGTTCTCAGTGATGTATCAATCATATTTCAGCCAGAGCCTCGGCGACAACAAACACTTGACAGTGATTCTTTCCTTCTCCCTCTTCAAATGCTCATGGTCCAATTCCTCCAGTTACCCCCTCTTGAGGTCAGCTCCTGGGCAACAGATGGTGTGCTGGGTGCAGCAGCTGGCTTCATTCCACTCCATCCCCCTGCTTCCCTTCTTCTCTCAAGGGACAGTGTTTGCAAGCCTGTGTGTGTGTGTGTGTGTGTGTGTGTGTGTATGTGTGTGTGTGTATGAACATTCACAACTTTCACTTACCATTCAATGTTGCCTGCTTTTCCCAGCCAAAATGCTGGGAAGCTTGGCTTGTCCTCCAGTAACCAACCCAGATGTCCAGCTGTGATAGAGTTTCCTTTCCAGTTTCCCTGCTGGAGCAGTATTCATTCACAGCCCCAAATAAAAGAGTTATCTTACGGCCCTATTTTGTTCTTCTGGTGTAGAGGCACAGTCCTGTTTGAGAGAAACAATTCAGGAGCCAGGTCGGTGAGCGAAAACCGTAACTGTTGTGTGCATTTCATTTGGACAGGGTGAGAGGAGACAGTTCTCTGAGATGGCTCAGGGCCCTGCTCATTCTGGGGCTGGCTGACTTAATGCATGATTGCTCACCAGGATGTCTCTTTTTCTTCCTTCAGATGAATATGCTAATGAAACTCCAAGAAGCAGCCAATTACTCGGGCACACAGAGCTGCGACAGTGATGGCATCAGCCACCGTGAAGACATTCTGGATTCATCCATTGAATCCACCCTCTAAAGGATGAAAGACTTAGACAAAGGACTATGTTTTTAAAAGGGTGTTTTAAAACACAGGTATTATCACTAAACCACTGCCAGTATGAAAGTCCCCTGTCCAGGGCGCTGACCCAGAGCCGTGGTTTCCAAGGAGGCAGCAGAGTTAAGGTGGAACCGCCAAGAGGCTAAAGTCAAAAAAGGGAGCTTAAGTTTATTGTATTCCTAGGCATTTTTGTAAGCACGGAGTTAGCAAGAGCTCCATTAAGCGACTGGAAAGGACCCTAAAGACAGGGCAGCTGAGCAGATTGCACATGGGGTAGCGAGACTGGACTTTGTTTTCTTCCTCTTTCAAAGTTTACAATGCAGGCCTACTTTTTTTTTCCCCTCCGTCTTTTTCTTTGTTGTGCCTTTTTTTTTGTTTTTGTTTTTCTTTTGTTTCCTCTGAGGGGCTGCCCTCCTCAGGCAGGGCTCACTTCTCTGATCCAGGAGACCTCCTTGTGCCACACGGTGCCGGTGACAGGGCTCCGGTAGTGTCTGTGTCATACGCTCACTCCATTGCAGAAGCAATCCACGAGGCCAGTCCTCCAAAAGCACAAAGGGAGTTGTGCCACCACCAGAAAAAAAAAAAGTACAAAATACGAATAAAAACAAAACTACTGTGGCAAACGGAAAGGGCCACCTTCCTTCCGACTGTCCCACTCTCCTGAAGTGCGCTACCCTCTTCTTAGTGTCTGAGTCATGGGTTTTATAAGGTTGTTTTTACCACAGTGGTCTTTTCAAACCACCTGCCCACTCCCCGGACCAGAGTTTTATACCAATTATTAGTCAACACTGACAAAAGGCTTTTTAGGGCTTTATTTGTTCGAGCCTTTTCAGTGAAAGAAGGAACATTTTTCTATGGTGCTGTCTCACTGCCTTAAACCAGATCCCTCCAACGATTTTAACAGTTGGTTTCAATCCTAAACCATTGGTAATTCCCACTGTCTCTTCATTTACAGCCAAGCAACACACCAGTTAACACAGCAGCCTCACTTCTAGATATAATTTTTTATTTTATTTTTCTTGAAGAAATGGATAGGAGAAAGATAAGTATTTTTTATCTTATGAATAAAGAGATTTCTTTGCCTATCCTGCAAATAATTTGAGAACCATAGAACCCCTCTTTGACCATCACCTAAAAGCAGAGACATGCGGCTTCATTCTACCTAGTTCTAAACGAAAGGTGGGAGATTTCTAATTCGGATCCAGTTGAACTACAAGAACTGGATTCAGCATGAGCACAATTATTTGGCTTTCTTCCCCTTGTCTTTATCTTTCAAAAAAAAAATTAGTTTTGACGCATGTTGTTTTGATTGCTATTGTTGTACATGAGACATTCAGCATTAAAGAACATTGATGCAGTCAGTCACTGTGGAAGAGGAAGCATTTATACTGTACAAGAAGGTTAGATTTGCACAGTCTACTGGGTAGGTATTGTAAATAATGACTTTTTTTTTCAAAACTTGCACAAAAATCAAAACAAACACAAACAAAATTGCATTTAACCTGTTGGTGTTAAGAGGTTGTTTCACTTACTGAGATTTCCTGTATGTTACAAACAAATACAGAATGCAAACCTTCCAAGCTGTTATTATCTGGTGTGTTTGTCCTGTACTTACAAGTTTGTTGTGACGATGCAGGAGCCATCAGTGCTAGAGTGAGCATGCTTCAGAACTGTACATGAGGCCAGTACATTTTTGGATGAGTAGCCGTCTGAAAGTACATCACTTGGGGCAGGCTAAAAAGACAGTGGGTGAAAGCTGATAGGTCACTGGTGAAGTCACACTGCCCACAGAGGACGGTTCAAAGGCTATGAAACCTAAGGTCAACGCCATGGCGCAGACATAGCTCTGTGCGCCTTTTAGGACATGTTATTGGTGCTACTCTCTGTGACCACCAACTCTATGGGTTGGTTTCTGTAGAACAAAATTAACAGCACGAAGTATCTGTGCAGATTGCAGAGTGTCAGTAAGTATTTAGGTCCTTACACGGTGCTATTGCCCGGAGAGTTATCAGACTGAATTTATGCACATAGAATTGCCACCCTGACTTTGGAGCCTCAACTGTGGATCAGATCTATTGTGCAACACCGATGGATATAGCTGGACGAGTGACTAGTCGCCCTTGTATGATACGTGACCTAAGAGTATTGCTAATCTTCCCCTGCCATTTCCAGAAACACGGTCCACACATGAGCATAAACAGAACTTCCTGCAATACATCGCAGTAGGTACGCCTAGTTTACAACTTAAACTAGTTTGTGAAACATTTGTCTGTATACATTTTATATTTTGTACATTTTTGATGTAACATATCATGTAAATAGGAAGAAGCAGTGAAATAAATCATCTGAAAAGTTTTGTAGTCTTTGTATAGCCCCAACAATGAGTACTTGGTGTCAATGGACCTAACTGGATGATGTATTTTCTATTGGTTTATTGTTCCTCTAGCTTGTAAACCAGCTTGCATATATTTTTTTGCAAATGTGCACCCTGTATCTGTCTAAATTATTACTTTGCCATTAAAGTGGAATTATTTATTGACAACAAGGTGTGGTGTCTATGTATGGGGAAATTTTGAATGATTACGTTCAGGGATATGTTCAGCTTTAAAATGTTTCTTCACTATTAATATGCCATCATTAGGGATCTGTGTCAATCTATATTTTATAAGCATCAGAGGAAGGGCTCCAAAGCTTTTAAGTAAATAAACTAACTAAATGCAGTATATATGTAGTGCCTAGAGTGAAAGTTATTTATTCAGTGAATATTTTTGAAAATTCTGAATGATATTCAAATATGCCTGATGACAAAATACATTTAATATAAAAATAAAATGTCAATATTCACTGAGTTAAATCAACTCATTATGTGTTTCTTTGTTTTTATTCCATTAAGTTCTCTTTTGACCTTTTAATCCTAATATGATTTTAAAGCAAAAGTAATTGTGTGTGTGTGTCTGTGTGTATTTGAGTGTTTGTGTGTGTGCGTGCATGTGTATATGTGTGTAAAAAGAGTGGGAGGGTGAAAGAGGGACAAAGACAAAGAGGTAGAGAGAGTTTATAGAATGCAAAGAAACTTCCTTTAAATTTTTAATTTCTTGGGGTTGGGGATTTAGCTCAGTGGTAGAACTTGCTTGCCTAGCAAGCACAAGGCCCTGGGTTCGGTCCTCAGCTCTGGAAAATAAAAATAAAAATAAAAGACAAAAATAACAAAATTTTAGTTTCTTTCCAAATAGTTTAGAGATTATTTATTTTTAATTCTAGTTGTAGCATGTATTTTTGGATACGTACTGGTTTTTCACTTTAAATGCTGAAAAGTGCTTGAATTGCTATTCCTGAATTAAATCAGTGTCTTTATTTCTACACTCAGTTGAGACATACAGAAAACTTGTACAGTTTATCTCATTCAGATTATTGATAAATTAATCCAGTGCTGGAGGTGGGGGTTGTTCAGTGCTAGAGCACTTACCTTGCATGAGGGAGGCACTGGATTTTTATATTCTTGTTACTGAAAGGGAAAAAGAACCTGAATATGACTCTCTTAAATGAGACATCAGGCTGCACAAGTGGGAACCCCAACAGCCCCATTCTTCTCCTGTGTCTGCTGAACCTCTGCAAGCCAAATTTTCTCACTAGGCTGAGGAAAGTACCCACCTCTCAGGGGACACTGCAAAAATCAAATTTTATTAAGTCAAACTGTGATGTGCAGTGCCTAGCTCTCTTATTGTCACCAAAATTAATATGAAATAGTTATTGCCCCATTTTCAATATTCTTAAAAATAATACATACATATATATATATATATATATATATATATATATATATATGTTACTTTTTTAAAGTTTTTTGTTTTGTTTTGGATGCTAGAAACTGGACACAGGAAATCATGTACCAGGAGCACATGATTTACTACTAAATTATATTCCCAATCGGATATTATTTTAAGAATATATTATAAACTCAGTTATCCCATGCATAAAATGGAATTAGTGGTTGTGCTCTTTCATAAGATTTGTTAAGAGTACTAAAGAAGAGACCATGAAGTACTCTAAACAATGTCTTCCATTCAGGAAACATTCAATAGATGTTAATTGTTATATTAACATTATTATAATTTAAAACATCAATAATAATAAAACTATTATTGGGCTTCCATTTATAAATATATTCAGTGTAGTATGAAGACTGCTGCTAAAAGTTTATCTTGCCAGGGCCTGAATGGATGCCTCAGTGATCACTTCAGATGGACCACAGTTGTTCCCTGAGCCTAATCAGTCAGAAAACAACTCATAATTCCAGTTCTTGAGGATCTTACTTCTGGTCTCTGGCCTATGCAGCCATAAGCACCTACATGATACACATAATCTCACATGGACACACCGACATATACATAAACACTAAATAATCTTTTTTAAAAGAGTATCTTGTTCAATTACTCATCTATAAAATAGTATTATTACATACTCACCTATAAGATTGTTTTGAAAACCAAATATTTTAAATGCAGAAAGCTCTGAGAAATGTAGCTGGTACATCCAAATACTAGCCAGTGTTATCTATTATATTATTATTATTATTATTTATTCAATGAAAGTTTATTATATACCTAACATATGTTATATACCTAACATAAGTTCTTCTGGAATCAGATGCAATGAGATGTAACCCATTTTTCCATAGCAAAAATGATGTGACAAAAAATCACTAAGATCTCCCTTCCAGCCTGCAGAGACAGATACTCCAACAGGACCTAGACCCCTGTTCAAATGAAGCCCATTGGGTACTCAGCTTCTAAGTGGGTTTCCTAGTAAGGGATACAGGGGTTATCTCTGACATAAACTCAGTGGCAGGCTCTTTGATCACCTCCCCCTGCAGGGCGGGGGTGTAGCTTTGTCAGGCCACAGAGGAAGATGATGCGGCTAGCCCTGAAAAGACCTGATAGGCTAGGGTCAGAGGGAAGGGGAGGTTAAAGGGCATATGGGGAGAAGAAGGAAGGTGAGTGGGACTTGGAGGAGATGAGGGAGGGAGCTGCAGCAGGGATACAAAGTGAATAAATTGTAATAAATAAAAATATAAATAAAATTAAATTAAAAAAAGATCTCCCTTCCATATGAAGTATCATTATCTGGGTAATTTTATTGGTGACTGTGTGTTAAACTGGTATTATTGTCAGTTTATTAACAATAGTGCTAGAATTCACCTGAAACTTATAGTTTGGCTTTGGTACACTTAAGACAAAATGACTTCTCATATTTGTGGCTTAGTTGACAGATATAATTCTATTGAAAAGCACTGCTGCAGAAGTCTTAAGACATTTACAAAATGTAATATTCTCCACCGTCTCTTGTATACACAAATAGCTATTGTTCTTCACTTTATTGATTTTGCCCATCCCTCAGTCTCCTTTAGTACCACGCTCACCATTTTGGTTCTGGTTACTATAACAATAACCCAATGTATATTATAGATCTAATATCCACTTATGAGTGAGTATATACCATGTGTGTCTTTCTGCTTCTGGGATACCTCACTCAGGATGATCTTTTCCAGTTCCCACCATTTACCTTCAATTTTCATGATTTTCTTATTTTTAATTGCTGAGTAGTATTCCACTGTGTAAATGTACCACAATTTCTGTATCCATTCCTCGATTGAGGGACATCTGGGTTGTTTCCAGATTCTGGCTATTAAAAATATAGTTGCTACAAACAAATCTGTACACCTAAAGAATCTAAGCAAGAAGGAGGACCCTGGGTAAAATGCTCAGTCCTCATTCAGAAAGGCAAATGGGATAGATGGAGTAAAGAGGGAACAGGACAGGAGCATTCCACAGAGGGCCTCTGAAAGACTCTATAGTGCCTACATCACAAGATCCCAAAAGACCACCAGGAGTCAAATCCGTTGCAAAACACAGGAGGGTTTATTTAATACAAGTTCAAGCCCGGTTCTCAAGATCCCTGTGGAAACAGATGTACACGGCTGCCAGGTCTGGGGGAACAGGGTTTTTAAAGGGAAAAAGACATAAGTGGGGAGTTTCCAAGCCTTGGCGTTACATGATTGGGTAAGGGACATTGACTTTTGAAATGATTGGTCTACTTTAGGTACCAAGACCATAATCGGTCTTGGCCTGGCCATCTGGGGGAATACCTGATTATGAGCAAAGCCTGGAATGTCCTGTTAGGGAGGGGGAGCGATTAGCACATCTTGCGGTTTTTCTTAGAAGCAGGGCTATGTGACATTGATCACCAGCTAGGAGTTATTTGGTTGGGTTGCGGGGCAATGGTATCTCTCAAGGCAAGCCTGGTTACTTTTCTGCAACAGGGCTGTTCTGTCTCAATTTGTCCGCTGCTTTGTCTAAACTTGTATCCAGGACCGCAGTCCTGGTGCCCCAGGAATTAAATTTCAAAAGGACCTCTCACTTTACTCAGCAGGGTATTAAAGCAGATGCTGAGACTCATCTGCTCAGCAAACTTTGGGCAGAGTGCAGGGAATCTTATGAAAGAAGGGGTATATTGAAAGACTAGGAGGGAACAAGTGTTCCACAAGGAGAGCAACAGAACCAAGAAATCTGGGCACAGAGGTCTGTTCTAAGACTGATACTCTAACCAAGGACCATTCATGGAGATAACCTAGAACCCCTGCCCAGATGTAGCCATGGCAGTTCAGTCTCCAAGTGGGTTCCCTAGTGATGAGAACAGGGACTGTCTCTGACATGAACTCAATGGCTGACTCTTTGATCACCTCGCCCTGAGGGGGGAGCAGCCTTATCAGGCCACAGAGGAAGACAATGCAGGCGCTCTTGATGAGACCTAATAGGCTAGGGTCAGATGGAAAGGGAGGAGGACCTCCCCTATCAGAGGACTGGGGAAGGAGCATGGGAGGAGAATAGGGAGGAAGGGCAGGACTGGGAGGGGTTACAGCTAGGATACAAAGTAAATAAACTGTAATAAATAAAAAAATAAAAATAAAAAGATTTGAAAAAAATAACCCAATGTAGAGTCTAAACATACTGATTTAACCAAGGACAATAACGTTCTAGACAGTATTACTATGTAATGATGTTAGAAGGTAAAGATGAAGGGTTCTTTCCTAGTAAACATATTTAGAAAATGTAGATAAATCCAAAACACAAGGTTATTTATTTAAAGATTTTTGAACCATTAGCTGTCAAGTAGAAAAGTAAGTAATTGATCCTATAGGATAAATATAGGATCATCCTACAGGATGAATATTAATCTTAAACATCATTAAATCATTAATAAAAGTCTCTTAATGTATTCTAATTTATTCAAAAAAAGGAAATAAATTACATCACGCATGACATTTTGTCTGTGCCGTATTTGTAGTAATACTCACATGCTCTATCCTTCTGCCTTAGCCAAGCCCCTGAGATTATAGATGTGTGCCACTATGTCCAGGTTAGAGCACTTTTTTTTCAGGAAATATCCTTCCTTCCGCTCTTTATACATTCTCATATGCCATGTCAAACTTGTAATTTCTTAGACGAACCTTTCTCATCTCTCAAACTAGGTCAAAGATCTGAATCATTCACTTCTCCAGAACTGGTATGTGAATGTGCGGGTCGAAGGCAGAGAGAGAGAGAGAGAGAGAGAGAGAGAGAGAGACCCACTTATAATATTGCACTCACAAGGCCTAGAATATATTTCATTCTCAATAGTTATGTGCTGAATGAAAGCAGTTTTTGAGTATGGAGGTATCAATTGAACTTGCCACATGTTAAACGGAAGAGTGTCCACCTTTGGGAGTATTGCTCTACTAAGAAGAATGCTGATTGGTTACCAGAGAAGGAAGCAGATAACCTAAGGACTTGCTACACAGTGCAGACAGTGCATTGCCTCACATTCTGGGTGGGGAACATTTAGATATTATCATCCGGATAGTCCCGGTTAAGTTTTCCATTTCTTCTGTTCTTCAACTCTACTTTGGTTGCCTTAGTTATATATAGGGCAATTTAAATATATGAGGCTTTTTTATTTTGAAACAAAGAAGATACACCAAGCAGTTGGTAATGAAATGTTAGAAGGCAGGTGGTAACTGAAAATACCAAAATAAAAACCCCCTAGCCTAGAAAGGAAGAGTGAAGATTTAATTGCGCTTTGGGATGATTCCCCACGAGAAACAATCTTGACTGAGTAGAGAAGACTAGGAATATAACTGGAAGGCTGCAGCACTCACCTTTAAAGTTCATTTGGGATTTTCACCCCAATTATTTATTTTTATTTTACTCACATGTTTCATGCATTTAATGTAGGATTTGTCAAAGAGCATGTAATGAGGAATTTTGAAATTATCTCTGTTGTAGCCATTTTGTATGATTGTTTTGGGGATGAGATTTTATTCCCGAAAATGGTGACAGATAATAAAGTGCAGCCAATGTTATGGCCATTCTTTATAAACATGTGTATCTATCCAGTATCCCCAATGGACAGTAGAATGTCTACAGACCTACTCATATCCTAAGAAAAAACAGCTGTGTGTGCTTATCAGAAAATTTAGTAGCTCTGTTATTCAATCTGTGATAATCCTAAGGACATTTTGCATAAAGTGCTATATGAAGTGTAGAGCCCTTGACCGAATTCCATTTAGAGAGTATAGCAAACTGGTCATTTAGTAAGAATTAATAAACCTTTGGAGGTGGGTTCCCAGACAAGCAGACTTGCTAGTAAATTTTATTTGCTTTCCCTGATTTATTTCTTGTAGTGCATTGGACTGGGTAGTTCCTTTAGCTTCTTCCTGATGGGATTAAAGATTTAGTGATGGAGCATTGCTAAACAGAAATCTGATTGTGAGTTTAAGAGGCTTAAAACAAGAACTATAAAGAACCAAATTTAGCTTCCTGTAGTTATAATATCACTTTTACGTTATGGCTACTGTGTAGAAGCCAGAAAGTCTTAGTATCCCTGGCTTCACAAGGAAGGGAAATTCTTCTACTCTATTTGAAATGCTTTTTCTAACTCAGATTTAAACAGTACTTTCAAGAGAAATGCAAGAGCCATATAGGCAATTTTAGATTTTCTCATGACCACATTAATAAAAGTAATTACTAACATACCCAACATATTACTTCAATGAATAACAAAACTAAATATCTTAAATCATATATTTTACATGTATTGCATCCTTTATTATTTATGTGATTTTTTTTAAACCCACAAAATTCAGGTACTATATGCTTACAAGTTAGATGTCAAACTTCAATCAGAAAAACTTGGTCTATATCTAGATATTTAAAAATTAAAAAAGATTGAAATAAATTGTACTAACATATTGAAAGTCAGCTTGACAGATGGCTGAGAGGTTAAGAGCACTGGCTGTTCTTCCAAAAGTCCTCAGTTCAATTCCCAGAAACCACATGGTGGCTCAGAACCATCTATAATAAGATCTGATGCTCTCCTCTGGACTTTAGGTGTACATGCAGACAGAGCTTTGTATACATAATAAGTAAATACATCTTTTTTTTTTAAGCCAGTATCAGTTTTTAATTTAAGTATTAGTAATCATCACAAAAATAAAACTAAACGTTGTGTTCCTAGACTGTAATAGCCTCGAGTGCTAAAAAGTTTTGTGGTTGGTACTGAATAGGACACCAGTGTTCTAGCCACAATTGATCACGCGGAAGCAGATGCTCTGGGCTTTCAGCGGAAATGAATGCAAAGTGCTCGATTCAGAGACCTTTGCTGCACAGACCAGGCTCCTCATAGGACATTGTACATTGTTTCTATTTGAAAAACCAATTAGGCCCACTGTAGTGATAATTTCCCTCTACAGTTTGGCTACTATGCAGAGGCCATGCTTCTTAAGTCTCAAATTTTTTTTTTGAATTTTATTTTTTTCTTATCAGTTACATTTTATTAACTCTGTATCCCAGCCGTGTCCCAATCCCTCATTCCCTCCCAGTCCCTCCCTCCCTCCCTCATCTCCACCGTGCCCCTTGCCAAGTCCACTGATAGGGGGGACCTCCTCCCCATTCATCTGATCCTGTTTTATCAGGTATCTTCAGCACTGGCTGCAAAGCTCTCCTCTGTGGCCTAACAGGACTGCTCCTCCCTTGGGGGGTGGGGAGGCCAAAGAGCCAGTCATTGAGTTCCTGTTAGAAATAATCCTTGTTCCCCTCACTATGGGAAACCAATTGGTTACTGAGCTACCACAGGCTACATCTGAGCAGAGGTTCTAGGTTACATTCATACATGGTCCTTGGTTGCATGTCAGTCTCAGAAAAGACCCTGTGCCCAGATATCTTTGGTCCTTGTGGAGCTCCTATCCTTTCCTCATCAGACTAACTCCCCTTCTTTCTTATGATTCCCTGTACTCTGCCAAAGGTTTGGTCATGAGACTTTGCTTTGAAAACACTGCGCTCAGTAGACAACTGTCAATGTTCAAATGTGCTCAGTAGACTCCTGTCAATGTTCAATGCGCATCCCCTCTGTCTTTCAACACGAGGATTGATAATCTTACCCCATGTCCGCTCTCTTGATTATCTTTTTTAGGTGTATAGATTTCATTATGTTTATCATATCTTATAGGTCTATATAAGTGAGTATATACCGTGTTTGTCTTTCTCCTTCTGGGATATTTCACTCAGGATGATCTTTTCTAGGTCCCACCATTTGCCTGCAAATTTCATGATTTCCTCCTTTTTGATTGCTGAGTAGTATTCCATTGTGTAAAAATACCACAATTTCTGTACCCATTCCTCCGTTGATGGGCATCTGGGTTGTTTCCAGGTTCTGGCTATTACAAATAAAGCTGCTATAAACATGGTTGAGCAAATATCCCTTTTGTGTACTTGAGCAAACTTTGGGTATATACCTAGCAGTGGTATAGCTGGGTCTTGAGGAAGCATTAAGTCTCAAATTTTGATAATGTCTTAGTTTCTGTTTTCTGTTGCCCTGTCACAAAAGCACTTAAGTAAGAAATGATTTGTTCTGGCTCACAGCTCAAGAGTACAGTCCGTCATGATGATGAAGTCAAAGTAGCAAGAACTGGGAGAAACTGGACATGTCACATCCAGTCAGAAAAGAGGAGCATGATTGCATGCTGCCACTAAGTTCCCTCTCTCTATTTTCACGTTCAGGAGCCCAGGCAGGTGGTCGGTTCCTCTCACATCAATTAACAGAATCAAGATAATCCACCATTTCCTGGGTAATTCTAGATCTGCTAAGTTGAAAATTAACACCGTCAATTACAAGTAACATCCACCTGTGTCTGTCTTTTCTGATATTTTTTTTCTACCATGTAATGCAAAGCCATAAATTTAATCAGGAAGTTAATGTTACTACCCTTTCTTAAAATTCTGTATCAACTTATTTGTCTCATCTCTCATATATCTAACTTATTGCTTATCTATCATCTATCCCTCTCTGTATCTTGTCGATATGTCTTTATAGCAGTGACAGAACAAAGATCTTTTGCTGTCTAACTTCATTTGGAGCAACTATAAAAATTACCATGAACCATGTCTTTCTACATAACAAATATTTATTTTTCATGATTCTTGAGGATGGCTAGCCCAGGATTAAAGAGCTAAAGAGTCTGGGTGTGCTGGGCTTCTTTCTCATAGACAGCTTCTCTCGTCCTTCTTGTATGACTGTAGGTGAAAAGGCCGTCTAGGATATCTTTTACAGAGTGACTCATACTGTTGATGAAGCCTTTACTTCATGAGCTGATCACCTAACAACAGCCACCCTCCTGCTCCGTTCAAATTGAGGGGCTAGGTGTTCAGCTTATGTGTTTTATGGGGAAGCAAAAGTCGTTCTATAGCACCTTACTCCTGCATTTCGGTAGCAGCAGAGCTTTCCTTACGAATGAGGGGGCGGGATACAGCTGGGACACAGAGTTAACAAAATGTAACTAAAAAGAAAAATAAAATTAAAAAAAAAAAACCTTATGGGAGTCAAAAATTGGTGTTTGCATTTTTCACAGTATAAAATAAATGTTTTTTGCAAAATTAAAAAAAAACTCATGTCAGATTCTATAGATTTTTTTTTAAGACCAACAAAAATCTTGGAATCCCAAAGACATTTTAAAGAATAGTATGGCTCCCAAAACAAGATCAGAATCATTTTGAGAGATTGGTGATACCAGAATTAGTAAGAAAAATCTACAAACACACTTAAACTATGCGTGTAGATAAAACATGACAGAGGAAACAGACTAATGCAGTGCGTACCCTGACAGGCATGAAATTTCCCTCTGACTTCTCCACTTTTATGCTTGTGTTCATTGTTTCTCCATTAGCCTTCTGCTTGCTAATCTTACTCCCTCCTAGTGAGAATTGTGAAAATATTTTCCAAATGAAATGCATTTTCTCTCTATATGAGTTTCTTGCCTTAATCATAAGTGTTTAGTGGTTATTTTCGACATCAAACAAATGTCTTTACAAGTTATACTTTCTTCTTATTTATATATTTTAATTGTATAGACTTAAGGATTTATGTGATGCCTCCAGACTTTATTTATATTTCTTTCCTTAACATCTGTAAGCATGAATGTAGTTTATCTGCAGAAACTATCGGACTGACTATAGGGAAAACTATATATATGTAGTTCCTTTTTTATGCAACACAGCTATTAGCCATTTTTTTCTGATATGCCCTTTAGCTGTTTGTTTTCCTTGGCATCAACTGAGAATTTTATTAACTAGCTTGAGTGAAAAAAAAATGCTTTTCATGCTTAGTAATTTCCCAGAAATTTGAAAGGATTAATATCACCATTACATAAAAGCATTAAGACTTAGGTAAAAAAAAAAAAAAAATGATTTAATTTTACCACCAAAATTGGAATTTGCATTGATTTTGTTTTAATTGTCAATTTGAAAATAATATGTCTATATTCCATTAACATGGAAAATAATGGCAGAAAGTTCTGTGTGGCCAGCTGGTGTCCTCCCTGTGACAGTGGCCTCCCTCCTTCCTCCTAGAGGACACTGCGGATTTACAATCTGCTCTGGAAATTTCCTTCTCATAGAATGAATAACAAAGGATATGTAAGACCTCCAGAGAACTAGAAAATAGATCGTGTGCAAACAGATGAAAACATTCCTCCAGCCAAGCAAATATTGATATGGCTAGAATCAGACATACAGTTGCTATGTGCCCATTAGTTTCAAAAAAAGGTCAAGTCACAGATCTCAGCAACATCTGTAAGGCATGAATAAAAGGAAAAAATGAAAATCAAGGCTGAAGGCAGCTGCACACCATTGCCTTTTATTGGGAAATTAAATGGTGTTAATTTTAGGGTGAAATTATAGATGAAAGAAAAAATTACAACTCATAATTTAAAGTGTGCTATGATGCTTTAATAACATAAAGTGAATATTAAAACAAAGTTTCAGCCATCTTTCTATTAGATAGCTTATTCTACTAAATAATTCATGTAGGACATGACAAAGCTAAGAAAAAATTGATAGAATCCAAAAACAAATACTACTGTTCAAAGGTCAGTGGATTAGTTAAATGTGTGCCTCATTTAATCTATATAAAATACAAATTGGAAAATCCTGAAAGTAACACCTTGGTAGCTGTTTTTACACAAGCTTCAGCATTTCAAAATAGATTTTAGTAAATATATGTGACTCTCAGAGTAAGTCATTTGTTCGATTTATTGATATGTAGCTTATAATCTTTATAAGTTTATTAGCAGTTTAATTTAAAGACAAATTACTTGCTAGCAAAAGGTAACCTCTTTCTGGTTGCCAGGAAAAGATATCTCACTATAGAGATGCCAATGAAGAACTCACAGTCTCTTTCTGCCCCCAAAGTAATGGACGATGGATTGGGGAATTCACGAATGAGTGGTAAAACCAGGGCCGTCTCACAGTCCAAACATTTTGCAATTGTAAACTTCTTCCTGGAAAGACGATTAGCCCAGGGCTAGGGTTTGACATGTCTCCAAGCTTCCATGTATTTGGAGTTTAATCCACAAATTCCCAGATTGGTGGTATTTGGAGTTCAGACGTTTTGGGGATTGTAGAATCAAGAAGGCTTTGCCCTAATCAATGGCTTGCTCTAATCCATGGTTTATTCTGTTCTTAGATTAATGGATTATTGTGTTCTTAAGAATGGCCTTGTTATTTTTTTTTTAAAGTTCTCCTCCATGTTCTCCATTTGGTACTTCCTACCACATTTTCTGCAGCCAACAAACCCACACTAGATGCCAGCACATGCTTTAGAAATCAGAAACAATGAGCCTAAACACATCTTCTTTAGAAAGCACCCATTTGTGGGTATTCTGTTACAGCAGTAGAAAATGAGTGCTGGGTTTTCTCAGATTTTCTCTAAAGCTGCAGCCTACTCTTGAAAGCTCTACCCTTCCTGCAGCAGTAGGAAAGCCTGTGTAAAGGGTATGGCACCTGGCCGGTCACAAGGGAAGGAAATTGTTTGTGTTTAGTTCCAGTTTGGTGGCTCTAAATTGCCATTGCAAGCATCAGAAAGAGAGAGAAAGACCCCAGCCTCTGCTTCACCACCAGCAAGCGAGTCCAAGTATCGTGTGTGCTGTGTTTGTGTATATGGTGATAGAAGAGGGTAGTTAGTGGCATTTTGAAAGGAACCTATGCCTATTCACTTCTTCACTGTAAAGAGATTAGAAAACAGACAGCAGTAGTAAGAAAATTGGAGATAATTAGATAATTTGTCCTTTGGATCCATTTTTTTCTCAGCATTCTATTTATATGTCTCTGGCTTGAATATAATAGATGTTCAATTAATGATGCTGACTATATGAGAAGAGACTTGTGAGAACTTCTGGAATTGATGGTTACTTATTAATCATCTTTAATTTTTAAACTTACATTAGCCAAAATGTGCTATTTTCAGGACTGAGTTCAGGTTGAAAGAAATTTATTCCTTAAATTGACAGAAGGAATCTTGCAAATTTTGTTTACATAAAGGAGAACAGTGTATTATGAGTATTCAGAATTTGACTTACCTTTACTGTAAGCTGGTCCATCTTGGAGACTTGGGCTTGCAAATACTTTCCCTCTGCTGAAAGGATTTGAAGGACGCATCCTTGGTCGTGAAGAAATGTGGGAAAGATTTGTAGAATGTGCAACAGAGTTTGAAAGGCATAACTACCCTTCACTTATTTTAAAGAAGGAAAAAAAAACTGTAACAAGGGAAAAATGTTATTCTTGGTTTAGCTCTATTTCAAACTACCAAATGCCATGACACTTCCATAAGCCAATTAATTTATATTTATTGTTGCTCTTTTTCACGTCATCATCTTCTGTCTTTACCCATCATATCTTTGTAGTTTTGTTTGTAATTTTAAGAGTATCCTTGCATTTGGTGAAACAAAGAAACACCATTGAAACACTTAAAGCTGCTACTTGGTGGGGCACTTGGCAGCATACTCAGGAGACTACCACAGACAGCTGCAAGCTAAGCCCAACTGTCTGGTGCTTGTAAGGATTGCTACAAAACTGCAAATACAGTGAATAGATTGTTCCATTAGCTTTCTATTACTGAACCAAAACACTAACCTTACTCATTTTCTAGTGCACAGTTCTGTAAGGCATGCGTCAGGCGGGCACCCTTGAGTTTGCTATGGACCGTCTCACAAGGCTGCACTGAAAGTGTTCTCTGGGATGAGGACTTCCTGGAAGCCTCTGGAGGAAATGCTCATTGCAGTGGTTTACAGCATTGGTGGGTCTGAAGTTTCCATTTTCTTCCTGAATATCATCCTGGTATCCCTGTCCAGTCAGAGGCTATGTTCTTCATGGTTCCCTACATTTTCAGTGCCTGGAGAATTGGTAAAACTGTTTTCCTTGTCCAATGAAAACTCCATTCTCTGATACAATGTGATTCAATTAAACTTACCTAGCCGCCTGCTTTCTGTGTAAGGCATTAAATATCATTTTCTCTTACTCTTACAACCCTGCCAGCCATAGGTGTAATGCTGCAACATTAGAATAGTCCATGCAGATAGCTAGGATGGCCTTCTCCTTTAAAAATAACAGTCTCTGGGCCCAGCCTAGATACTACCATTCCCACAACCCATTACATCTCAAAGGCGGTAGCCTCCATTTGAAGAGATTTCATAATCTAACTCCCAGCTCACTCTTAGTATATTCCTTACCAGATTCCCTATTCAAGAATTCCAGTTTTCTACCATGGCAGTAAACAACGCTGAAACACCTTTCTGATCGAGCGCGCATTCTTACCTCTTCAAACCCAAATTTCCCCTGAAAATGAATCTTCTCAAAGAAAGCTGTGCTTCAAGGATAATGAGGCAATCTTGAGCTAAGCATTGGTACTCCTCCTGCCTCTCAAGGCTGAATCTTATAATAACACTTCACTATACTTAGTCATTCTGAACATGTCCTGTTTTGGGTCTGATAAGTGAATAATATTGCAGAAATTAAATGCTACTACTGAGTTAGCCCAAGCAAATGACACAAATGTACTCTCAGTGGACAAATGTGTTCCCGTGTAATCATGCCAGCACCAGAAAATAGATATCTGTCATAAAAAAAAAAAAATTATCTGAGACACAGACCATGCTTGCTGAGCTCGGAACTAAATTTCCTTTGCCTTGTTCTTCGGCTGAAAGCCTAAATAAGCACTTATAAAACAGGCTGAAGAATCACATTGTTCGTCCACGCTGGCTTCTGCAGCCTCAGAATTCAGATGGATGAGACCCTGACAGTCATGGCGTAGTGCTGCTCTTTGTCTACTTTCTTTTCTTTGAGCCCCCAACTTACCCAGTGTATTTTTCCAGACTCAGAAGATGGAGAAAGAGACAGAAGTAGAAATGATATACAGATAGAGGGGGAATGATAGACATGAAGATACAGAGATGAAAGAGATAGCTACCCAGAGGGCGGGGGCTTTGAGTGGAGGACAGGCATTGTCCAACAAAGAGAGTATGTTATAAATGCTCTGAGGCTATCGATGACTGAAGCTATGGAATCCAGACAAGCCACTGTGAGCTAGCTTGTTGGGCATTTTGCTGTCAGAATATGATGCTAGGGAATTGTCCTATGGTGAAGAGGAAATGGTTTCATTTAGGATAGCAGAGGACTAAAAAGCGTAGCCTTTAGAACCAGTCTGTACGGGTTCAAATCCTACCAACTATAATTTTGAGATTTATATAACTATCAGATTTTTTATTGTAACTTAATCCTCAATCAATATTATAAATAAATAAGGTGGTTAGGAATAAATGATAAGTCATGAACCTTCTTGAATAATATTAGCAAATTTATAAAAATATATGGAAAGTGCCAAGGTCCTTTTGTTCTTTTGTCCTTTGGTGACCAAGAGGACACAAATGAGGACACTTCCTTCTGGAGGTGGCAATGATATGGTGTCATCAGAGAGCAACACTGGTTACTTGATCCTGGACTTTTCACCTCCAGAACTATAAAATGTGACCTGAACCCATAGAAATAAGGGTTCCAAATGGTGAGGTATAGAGGAGAAGGTCCAGTTATGAGAAATAAATATGGTTAGCTAGAACCAGATGATCTTATGCCAAGAGAGTTTATTGAGAACATCATCTCATACACTGTTTGAAGGGGAGGAAGGGCCAAGGTTAGCAGAGAGCTAAATCGGGCAATGTTGGCAAAGGAAGCACAGCATGTCTCAGACACAGCTGCTGGAGGACTGATAACCACAGCCCTCCCAGGGAGAGAGCCAAGTTTCCAGGAACCAAAACCAGAACCAGTCCAAGCCCCTACCTCACACTGAACCTTGCCAAATCTGTCCACAGAGGAACACAAAATTAACACTCTCTTTAACCTTTTGTGGGGGCCTCCGAGAAAGTCTCCGTTTGCTCTGCCTCCCAACACAAATGCACACTCAACTGTTTATCTGCTGCCAGTCTCTAGAACTTTGTTACAGTAGCATAAAGGTACTTTTCCCTGTGACCAGTTCAGATGACTTTAGGCCAGTTATTTCTAAACCCTTTTTTCTCACCATCTTGTCATTTTGAAATGACAAGAATGGTAGGGATAGGTTAATGTGTTCATATTCCATTAGACTAGTGCCTAGTGCAACTGTGCAATAAATATTAGCCACTCTACTGCAACAATCCTGCCCAGGGCTGACAATGGGCTTACTAAAACATAAACCACGCAATCTTAATAAAAACTTGCTGGTAGATAGTAAAGATCATTTAAAAAAAATCTTTTTAAACGAGTATGTTAGAGTCATCTGATTTCTAGGAATAAGGCACAATTCATCTGCTTCAGTTTCTCTGACCGTATGTCAGTGGTTCTCAACTTCCCGCATGCTGGAACTCTTTAATACAGCTCCTCATGTTGTGCTGACCCCTAACCATAAAATTATTTTGTTGCTACTTCATAACTGTACCTTTGCTACTGTTATGGACCATGAAGCAAATATCTGATATGCAGGATATCTGATATGCGAGCCCTGTGAAAGGGTCATCTGACCTCATGGAGGTCGAGATCCCACAGGTTGAGAACCATGGTTTTATATCAAATTTATTTCATCCTGTCTTCCTTGGTGTTTGTGTTTAGTCATGGTTTCATGCCTTCCTTACAGCGCTCCAGCTCCAGTCGTAATTTCTCGGCTTATGTCTATTAAGGTCCTGAGAAGGTAAGTATGGTTGTTTACCTTTAAATATAGATCTCTATCTGGGTTGTCTTCTGTCTGGCCATTTCTTGGATTCTTGTCCAGGCTGTCAGTGGCTAGCTATGTCAAACAGAAGTTTGTGACATAGATGGCTGTGTTCTCAGTGGCAAAGAAGAAACTCAAATACCAACCTCCTTTTCTCTCTCGTGGCCTCTGAAGAAAGATAAAGTAAACTGGCGTGTCCTTTTGCTGTCTCTTTTTCTCTTCAGAGCTTTGGGATTTAGTGAATTCCTTGCACCGCAGTTGGTCCATGAGGAAAGTATTGGAGATCTCCTTGCATTGCCTAGCATGTCCACCAGGTGGCCAAGCCTACACTTTTGCAGACAAATGAGAATGTAAGTACTTTGATGATGCTTTTCATTAGCTCTGTGCCACTTCTAGCTGCTTGTGGAGAACTGGCTTCTAAAGAGAGAAAGGCTTTTGATGAATGTGGTAGAATTGTATTAGGTCATCGGCACATCTTGCACGTAATTTTTTCCAACAGCTCTCAGAGCTAGATTAACCCTTTCTGGATAAAACAGCTGAGCCTCCAGACCTGCAATTTACTCCTGTGTCCTCTTTTTCCTGTGTCACACATTGTCCTTTAAGATGTCACTCCTTTTTTTATAGGAACAAAAGAAAAAAGCAAAATGCTCTTAGCATTTGTCAATCTGAGCTCAAGTGCACTTGTCCTAGACTTTCCCCCTTTCCATTTGCAAACATTTGTCATCTTTTCTTGCTGTCATTTTCATTTTATCTCCCCCACATTTCTTCCTTCTTTACCTGGCTTTGTTTCTCTTTCTTTAATCACACTTAGTTGTAACTATTCTATCCTTAGCCTATTGAGAAGTCTCTCCAGGTTTTTCTTCTTGAGTTTGTTTTAATGTGATTACTATCTTCAAGATGTATTTGTTCCAAAACAAAACAGGTTCAGCCTTCCTGTATGGGCACAGAGAAAGTGACTGTTTCCCCTCTGTTATTTTATGAAGCTCTCAGAACAAATGAAATGGCTTTGAAGCATAATATGTTTGCCACAGAAACTATTTTATGACAGGAAAGTAGCTTATCAGATTGTGGACATTTAGTTCTGTATAAAACCTATTTGCATCACCTTCCCTGTCAAATGCTTGCCTCTACCAGAGTTGGACACGGAGGGGACACAAAAAAAAGCAATGAGACCTCCCTGTATTTTACATAGACTGTCTTATTTCAGTTATTTTTTAAATGACACTTAATGTGTGTTTGTGTCAACATTTATAACATCAGCAGAAGTACAATGGATTAGATTAAGACATGTGCCACATTGCTTCTACTTCTGCTGAAATCTGTTATTAAAATGGTGACTTTAGCTATCAGTGGCCTGATGGGCACAGTTGAACCATGCTTGGTTTTGTACAAGTCTTTCGTATCCCTCAAAATACAAGTAAATAAAATTATGACTCTGTACAGTATTGAGTCTTTGGGTCATGAGAGACTACCTGAAGTGACATATGTTATCTGTGAAAATGTCAATTAAAAGTAAAATTTGGATTGGTGATATCTCTCTCAGTCAGTAAAGAGTTTACCTTGCAAGCCTGTGTTAAAATAGGAAAACTCCAGGTCAAGAATAGAATGTCTCAAATGAAAGGGGAGGAGGTCCTCCCCTATCAGTGGACTTGGAAAGGGGCAGGGAGGAGACCAGGGAGGGAGTGCGGGGTTGGGGAGGGAATGAGGGAGCGGGATACAGCTGGGACACAGAGTTAACAAAATGTAACTAAAAAGAAAAATAAAATTAAAAAAAAAAAGAATAGAATGTCTGGGCTGGTGAGATGGCTCATTGGCTAAGAGCACTGGCTGAGGCCACAGAGGAAGAGGATCTGGGCAGTCCTGATGAGACTTTATAAGCTAGGATCAGATGGTACAGAGGAAGGGCTCCCCCTTTCTGTGGTCTAGGGGAGAGAGATTGGGAAAAGAGGGTGGGACTGGGAGAAAATGAGGGAGGGAGCTACAATCAAGATATAAAGTGAATAAATTATAAGATATTTAAAAAGTGGAAATTAAAAAAAAAAAGAGAGAGAGCACTGGCTGTTCTTCCAGAGGTCCTGAGTTCAGCAATCACATGGTGGCTTATTACTATCTATAAAGGGATATGACGCCCTCTTCTGGCGTGTAGATGTATATACAGAGCACTCATACATATAAATAGATAGATGATAGATAGATAGATAGATAGATAGATAGATAGATAGATAGATAGATAGATAGATAGATGATTTTTGAGCTTCTTCCTGCAGCAGATGAGAACAAATATATAGTCCTACAGCCAGACATTGCGTAGAGTGAAAGACTTTGAAACCCTCGGCCCTAGATGGAATGTGTCAACCAATCCCTCCAGCCAGGGCTCAGGGACTGCCACAGAAGAGGAGGTGAAAAGAGTGTAGGATCCAGAGGGGATGGGGGTCACCAAAAGAACAAGGCTCGGTGCTCAACCCTTCTAATTATGTGACCCTGTAGTACAGTTCTCCATGTTGTGGCGACCCCAACAATGACATTATTTTCATTGCTACTCATAACTGTAATTTCACTACTGTTGAGAGCTGTAAATATCTGATAGGTGTGACAGCTGGTAGCTGATATGGAGTTGTGGCTTACAGGTTGGGAGCCACTCTTGTCTCTGCTGTAGTCGTTTGCCAGGCCACAATAGCTAAATCCGCTGACCTTTCTGAATTATTCAGAAAAAATATATATAACTTTTCCTTTTCTTCTTTTCCTCTTTCTCTCTCTTTTATACGCATATCTTGCCTGATACTGGATTTTTTTCCACAACCTTTTAGTTCTTACTCTTTCCCCAAAGCCTTCCTCCCAACCATGTGGCTACTTATCTGCCAGGTGTCTAACTTTTATGCCATCTTAAATCACAAGCTCCTTTTTCCTTTTCATTTCCATTTCTCTGCTCCTTCAGGCAGCTGCAGAGGGCTCACAGCTTGCTTGTCCTGGGGTTTTTTCTTTTAAACGTCAGCAAAGTTATCCCTCAGTCCCTGTTTGAGTCTATTCTTAAATTCTTTTATTAAGGAGACTGAAAACCCTGAGAAGGGCCCCTGATTTCCCCTGTATCAGATAGGAGCCTGAACTCACATAATAAAAGGGATGGGCACCTCCCTGGGGTTTGCCAGCCAGTCTAACCTACCAAGTGAATTACAGGGCAAGCAAGAGGAGACACCCTCTCACTGTGTCTAGTGTTTTAGTGGACAGTGCACGACAAAAGATAGCACAGGGTGTCCTCCTGCCTCAGACAGCACCAACGCACACACACACACACACACACACACACACACACACACACACACACACAAAGAGAGGTGCACACACACAGCAAGTTATATAATCCAGACACTTCTGATAGAAAGGTTCATTTTAAAGGCATGGATCTTTAAGTTGATAATTTCCTTTAAGTGATAACCCAAGGAACTTTGTACAGACAGTTTTCTCATAGCCCATGCTTGAAAGCCTTTCACTGATTATTTAGTGATTTTTTTTTTGTGTGTGTGTGGTCAGGGTACTTAAAATTATATCTCAAAAGTTAGGTATGTCAGTAATGTAATTTAACAGTTTGTGTGAGATTATAAGCTACCTTCTCATTAATGTTTGAAGTAAAATTGACAACCAATTTATGAGACTAAATTTTAAACTAAGAGATACACTTTTATTTCATTTCATTTCAGTTTTTGTATGAAAACTCTTGTTTTTTAAATTGAAATACAGTAATATATTAAAAAACACTTTATTCTCATTTATATTTTGACTAGTTTAACTGTAATAGCTTAAAATTCTCTTAAACAACAAATACTTTAAAAAGCTTATAATATGCATAAATTATTTTAGACTGAATTTATAAATTTAATTTTTAAGTGTGCCATATTATGCTAAAGCATCAACTTGACAAACTTTTAGCATTTCAGGCATTCAGAATGGTCTACTTGCTTCTTGCATGAATTTCACATGTATGTATTTCTTCACTGATTAATATAAGAAAATTGTATTTGACCTTTTTCCCATGTCCTGTTGAGGTGGCCACAGGGCCTAGTAGATTTCCTTAGAGGATGGCCGATACTTTACTTATTTCTTCATAGAAAGTAGAACATGACAATGATCTTCTGGCAACCTGAAGAGAAAAGAGGAAAGCCAAAAGATGATCCTTAGTTTCCTGGTCTATACAGAAGTTCTTGCCTGTCCTCTCCTCCAGTTTTGCCATCTTTTTACCCTTTGAACTAAACCATTAAAGCTATGGTCTGCTCAGGGTAGTGACTCCATTGGTGAAGAACATCAGTCCGGAAGGTGTCTGAGAAATCCCGCCTTCGTTGCAATCAGTCAAGGAACTGCTGTTCAAGCATACTGTTACAACAGCAGTCAAGAATAAAGCCACATAGAAAAGAGAATGAATCTACCCAGAGAAAGCAGGACCATTCTGTTTTATTTTTGAAATATAGTTACAGGATTTTCTCCCTTCCCTTTCCCCTCTACTGCCTGCCCATCCATGTATATTCCCGTGTGCTCACTCAAATCCATGGTCTCTATTTCTTTAATTATTGTTATAAGTATGTATTCCTAAATATACAAATACAACCTGCTCAGTCCATATAATGTTCCCTGCATGTACATGATTTCAGGCCTACTTCTCATGGCTGCCTAAACAAAACCTGAACAAGGATGACATCAACAGACATGTGAACATGGAAGGAAGAAATCTCATGGGGCTTCATCAACCCTAGACAAAGAAGTTTAGGCAACTAAGAAATATTGAAAGCAGGAGAAAAGGTCTTCCCTAGGGAAGAGTTCCCAAAATTCGTCATCCAGTAGCAGGACTACCTTTAAAGGTGCTCCAGTGAGCTAGCGAAAAGATACTGAGAGACAAATGCTGGGGGTGGGGCCAAGAATTAGACCATTTGCATCTGCTGATTTACCCTAAAATTAGGCTCCTATCTTTTCAGACACTGGAAAATGGCCTCTTTTGTTTTTCCTCTTTCTTGTTTCCTTCTTACATGACAGAAGAGGACAACATATCCCATTATAGATGGTTGTGAACCACCATGTGGTTGCTGGAAATTGAACTCAGGACCTCAGTTCTTAAACACTGAACCATGTCTCTGCCCCACAACCCCTCTCTTTTTAAAGGGTCACTTTCAAATCAGGCTATAAATAGTAATAACTCATGGCTGTCTCCTACAATATATAAAGCTAGTAGGCTACAGGATTCACATGCCTGCTAGAGAAGGGGAATTCAGGAGCATGTTTTAGGATTAACCTGAACAGAGTTTAGTCAGGCTGAGAAAAACTTTAAGGCCATTTTGGTGAGCCTCCCAAGTGGTTGCTGTCAGTTTTTCATCCAGAAAAAACAGAAAGAGATGAAAACAGTACATCTATGAATCAAATTAAACACATTGTTCACCCAAAGATTAATGAATAAGAGAGAGGTAGTCATTTCACTCTTTGAGGCCATGACTTGAGGTCTATGACCTGCTTGTGTAATCAGTCTCAGATCTATTTTAGTATATTATTTACTGTATATTCATTCCATCTGCTCCTTCCAAATCCAACATTATGTTATCCTTTTTTTGGGGGGAGGCACACAACACAGTAATCACAGATTACTGTTATAACAAGCATAGATACTTGTTATCCCGATTCACTGAATGTGTAAGGGTGAGCACTGCCCTTTGTTGTAGTATAACGCTACATGTTAACTTACAAGCCACGCATGATGACTGAGGTTAAGCAAGTCACATGAAAGGAAATACACGGCAGTCATTTGTTTTTTTAAAAAGTAGTTTGCAATCTCCTGTATGCACTTTCTGATTTCTTTTTCAGGTCTTTTTAAAGCTCACCACCTTAACCGGCTAAGAGCATGTGATTAATCTGATTTAATAAAAGCAGAGGCTATCGTGCAGGAGGTGCGAAGAGGTGGATCGTATTCATAAGGGAGGAAATTAAATTTTCAAATTTTAATTGATTCTCAAACCTATACTTCTGGTGATAAGCTGATAAGATATTTTACATGTAGTGAAGCTGAATTTAATAAGAGCATAAACGTAAGTATACTAATTGAAAAAAAAAAGTTAGAAAGCCTTAGAAAATCAATTCCATTTTGTTTGGACCCTGATAAAAGACAAAGGGGCTGCAAGGGAATTCATGTAAATGTAATGAATTAAAGCGTTTATCTCACAAACTTGATAAACAGCAGGAGGTACCTTAGAGGGTGAAAATAATTAGTTCCTCCTCTCCTGTGTGAACCCAAGCCATTGTTACAATTATTTTTGTTTATTACTTCAAAATGACTCTGTCCAACACAGCCACTTCTTTTCTAATAATTTTTGCTTGCATTTAATGTCGGGGACAGATTTTCATCTTTTCGTCTTTAGTGATGTTACCACTATCTTCTCCTTAGGACACAGGATCCTGTCCTAAGCAAGAAGTTGTTATGAGCACTCATTCCTCTTGCTAGTCTGCCCCTAACACGTTGTCTACAGTAAAGCCCTTCATCTATTTCGATGAGGGTAAGACCAACCTTGGCACTCTTTTGAATATCTTCGCATTCTACACTGTGGCGTTCGCACGTTTGTAACAGACTGTTGACAACTAACCCACACTCATTCTATGCGCATTGCCCTCACCTTGAACTTAGCATGCCTGTCACACCGGATGCTCACTGTCCTCTTAATATCTTGCCTGAGGCTAATTTTTACACAACCATTGTTTCCTCTACTTCGGCTAATGTCTAAAGTACTTATAATTCTTACACTCCAAATCACAAAACTTTAATTGTGGTGACTATCTGGATGTCCCCTCCACCATTAAACTAGTTTTGAGGGATACCAAATATATGCCATATGAGGATCTAGAATCCAGAGATAACATTCCATAAGTGCACACTTGTTCACACACACAATCATACACTACAGACATATTACAAAATTTTTATATTGTATGCAGATAATTCATATGCAAACAAGTAATTGAGATAAGATTTTTAAAAATTAGAAAAAAATGGGGAATGGGACATGTGTCATTATAGGAGATAGAGGGAACCACAGAAAGTCTGCCTGGAATGCTGACTGCTGTGGTTGAGATCTAATATACCTCCCAGTCCCATTTGCTGAAGGATAGATCACTAGCCTGAGGCTTGATAGTTTAGGCCTAGCGAAAGGAAGTTAGGCCACTTGGAAAGTGTCTTTAGAAGAGACACTGGGACTCAATCCCTTCCTCTCATAACATGAACAATATCTTCTTTCTGATGCTCTGGCCATCATGTGTTCCCTTGCCATGGGCTCAAATGCAATGGAGTCAACTAACTATAGCCCGAAATTTCTGAAACTGTGAGGCAAAATAAATCTTACATCCTTATAAATTGCGTGTGTACCTTGAGCATTTGCCACAGTGACAGAAAACTGACTAATAGTGGCACTGAAATTAGTAGCAAAGAAAATTATTTGGATTCTCAAGTGAATGCTTGGAATAAAATAATGTCATGCACAAAAAAAGAGCAGGACACAGGAACAAAAGTTGGGAGTCTGTGTAGAATATGCAGACAAAGGTAGGGAAACTTGCTAGAAAATGGTTGAAACCACCCAGGCAAGAGAATGAAATAGGACCAGGCTCATAAACAGAGAGGATCAGGTGGGCCAGAGATGGATTTTCAGATCAAAAAAGAGTCAAGGGTAGCTCTTGTAATTAATTTTATAATAATTTGCTGAACTGTGATGATCAATTATTTGGTCAAATACTACCCTGAATGTTGTTAGTGGGTATGTGTATGTCTCTGTGTGTGTTTTAGACATGATCAATATTTGTAATCAATTAAAGAGTACATTTCTTCTTCAATTTCTTTCTTCAGGGACTTGAAGTTTTTTTTCATACAAGTCTTTCACTTGCTTGGTTAGAGTTACACCAAGATACTTTATGTTTTTTGCGGCTATTGTGAAGGATGTTTTTTCCCTAATTTCCTTCTTAGCCCGTTTGACTTTCATATACAGGAAAGCAACTGATTTTTTTTGAGTTAATTTTGTATCCAGCCATTTTGCTGAAGGTTCTATCAGCTCTAGGAGTGTCCTGGTAGAATTTTTGAGCCCACTCATGTATACTATCATATCATCTGCAAATAGTGATACTTTGATTTCTTCTTTTCTAAGTTGAATCCCCTGGATCTCTGTTAGTTGTCTTATTGCTCTAGCAAGGTCTTCAAGTACAATGTTGAGGAGATACAGAGAGAGTGGCCAGCCTTGCCTTGTCCCTGATTTCAGTAGGATTGATTTAAATTTCTCTCCATTTAGTTTGATGCGGCTATAGGCTTGCTTTTTTATATTGCCTTTACTATGTTTAGGTATGTGCCTTTTATCCCTGATCTCTTTAAACAAGACTTTAAAACATGAAAGGGTGTTGGATTTTATCAAATGATTTTTCAGCATTGAAGGAGATGATCATGTGGGTTTTTGTTGTTGTTGTTGTTGTTTTCTGGTTTGTTTATATGGTGGATTACATTGATGGATTTCCAGATATTGAACCACCCCTGCATATCTGGGATGAAGCCTACTTGTTCATAGTGGATGATATCTTTGATGTATTCATAGATTTGGTTTGTGAGTATTTTATTGAGTGTTTTTACAGCAATGTTCATATGGGAAATTGAGGAGGGGATGCTTGTTATGAGCTCTCTTTCCTGCTGTTTGATCCCTCACCCCTGGTGATGCGGCCTTGCCTGGCCACAGAGGAAGAGCATCCAGGCAGTGCTGATGAGAGTTGATTGGCTTTGTGCAGATGACAGAGGAGGAAAATGCTCCCTTTCAGTGGACTTGGGGAAAAGGATAGGGGGAAAGTGGGAGGGAGGGACAGGGAAAAGTTGAGGGAGCAGGGCTTCAGTCGGGATATGTAAAGAATGAATTGTGGGGGAAAAAAGATCTCAGCTAAACGCTCCTTCACCTCCAGCTATATGGAATTTCCCCTCAAGGTGCACATGGGAGAAGATGGAGTATGAGAGAGGGAAAGAGGAAGTGGGAGTGACTGAATAAGAAGTTCACAGAAATTCTGCTGTGCATCTCATCATGAGTTCTCTTCAATGTCTCCCATTAAGAAACCATGATGGCTAGCTCTTTGACCACCTCCCCTGAATATGGGAGCAGCCTTGTCAGGCTACAGAGTAGAACAAGGCAGCCAAATCTGATGAGACCAGATAAGCTAGGGTCAGATGGAAGGGGAGAAGGACCTCCCTTATCCGTGGACTTGGAGAGGGGCATAGGAGGATATGAGAGAGGGAGGGTGGAATTGGGAGGGGAGAAGGAAGGGGACTACAGCTGGGATACAAAGTGAATAAACTGTACTATATTAATAAAAATTTAAAAAAGATTAAAAAAATAAAAAAAAAGAAACTATGATACTCATGTGCTTTGTTACCAATGAGGTTGACCTGGATCTGTTGCTTCAAGTAGTTTACCCTGAATTCCCTACTGTAATCTGATGCCAGTCCATTTTGTAATTAATTCATATTGTTAGAAGTGACTATCAGATTGTGTCAATCCACTTTTTCTGGATGCTTTCATCTACCGAATTTAGCATCTCTCTGTTGATTTTATCTGCAACAAGCTTTACAGTGGAGTAAGTGAATGGTGATTTTGTGTTTTCCTCTGCCTTGTTAATCAGTCTTGTACAGCAGAGCTGTTTCTTTTCCCTTATTCAATTGTTGAATTCCAATACGTGAAAGAATGAGTTTGTGGGTATTTATTATTCATGGATTACAACCTAATACTGTTTTTTTTTTTTTTTTCCTCTCAAATGATTCTAGGTCTTGTGGTTAGGATGTCCTGTATGTTAGTGCCTGAGATTTCTGACAAAGCCTTTTCCATTTTATTGTATTGTGCCTGTTACCGACCACATAATGGTCTAGTTTAGATTGCATTTTCACTGCTCCAGCCCAGCAATCAATTATTTCTCCAAGGATCCTTCATCCTTTTTATCGGAGAATAGTGTTTAAAAATCCAATATCTGGCTGCTATCTGTTTAATGCTACTGGGATGTCAGTACTCTTGATCTTACTTTTATGAATATATTGACCTTGTTAGGTTCATGTTACAGGTCAGTCAGGCCACATCCACCTATAACAGCACTTTTCCTTTTCTTTCTTTCTTTCTTTCTTTCTTTCTTTCTTTCTTTCTTTCTTTCTTTCTTTCTTTCTTTCCTTATTTTTATTAATTTTTATTCTTTTACAATACATCCCAATTGAAGCTCCCTCCCTCAACTCCTTCAAATCCCACCCTCCCTCCCTCTTCCCTCCTATCCCCTTCCCTTAGTCCACTGAAAGGGAGAGTTCTCCTCCTCTGCCATCTTCCCATAGCTTATCAGGTCTCACTAGGATCCTGGATCCTCTTCACTTGTGGCCTGGCAAGGCCGCATCTCCGGGGACAAGCAGCACCTTTCAGGCAGCATTTGTCTTACAGCCATGGTAAAGAAAATGGAAAGTCTCCTGCAGAAACCCACTACTAACCAAACCCTCTACCCACCAAACCCACTCCAGGGAAACCTGGATGCACCAGACTTCCCAAGGATGTTGGAAGACCCTGCTTTAAGGTCTCAGTCTTCAATGTTCAGAAGCTCCCTGAGCTTGGGGGAAAATGGAAAACTCCCTTTCTCAGCAGGGGCTCCCTCTTCTCTGCCTGATCTTATTGGGAGAGCATCTCTAAGCACAGATGCCTGACCTTCCTTTGAGGATGAGCTGCACAGAGCCTCCTGCATTGATAGATGTCTTAGCACAGGGCTCATGCTCCTTCTCCCTGCCTGTATGATAATTAGGTACTTTGTTATAACCAATAAGCCCTTCACATCTGTAACCCAAAGAACTCTGAAACAATAAAATGAGCTGCCTCTCTGAAACTCACAACCGAAGTCTGTGCTGTGCTCACGGCCTTCCAAACCCCATTTGCTGTTCTGCTCTCTTTGTCCTTCTGGCCTGGTGACCCATGACCCCCTCTGGAAGGGAAGACCACACAAGAAAGCGTATAGGCTCAGGTCACCAGACTTAAGACATCTGAAAGCTTTGGGTAGAAAAGGCACATATCAATTAGATGTGTCTTTTCTCAATTCAGCCCGTATCTTGGGAATCACACATTCAGTTTCTAGAATGCAAGACCCTCTTCCCTTGCCATCCAGGAATGAGGGACCGCTTGGTTGCAATTTGATGTTGTGAACAGCTCATTAGCAAAGTGGCACTAAACCTCCCCCTTCCTCTGTGTCTTGTGAGATGGGACTCTTATGAGAGCCCCTACTGGGCTGCTCTCTGCCTATCCATCTATAAAGTTAATAATCTCTTACTTAAAACGACCATTGTTTTCAGAGTCATCCTTGAATCTTAAAATCGAAAACTTTTAGCTTTGATTTCCTGTCTTTATACTTCCTCTCAAATGATAATTTTTGCTGTAAATTTTAATTAGAAAATTTCTTTTTTTTCTCCAATACTCTGAAATTCATATATATATATATATGAATTTACACACATATATATACACATACACACACACACACACATATATATATATATATATATGGGATTTTACAGTCTTTGGAGTTTAGTAGAATTTTGTTGTGAAACATCTACATCTGGTGCCTTTGTCTTTCTAATTTTTTAGATCAAGTCTCACTAGGTAGTCCCGGCTGGCCTAGAAATCATTATGTAAACTAGACTGGGCTTGAACTCACAAAAATCTACCTGCTTCTTTCTCCTGAGTGCTGGGATTAGGGGTGTGTTCCACCATGCCTAGACCTTGGTGCAGTATAAAAATAAAAGTAGTTTTCCGCTGTGAGTGATAAGGCTGCTTGCATCCCAGTATTGAGAAGGCAGAGGCAGTAGGATTGCTACAAGTTCCAGACCAGCCATGGCTGCATAGCAAGACTCTGCCCCAAACAGATAAAATAAAAAATAACCTTTTCTGTATGTTTTAAAGAGATTTGTCTGAGAAGGGCAGAGAAATATTTTGTAAACTAAATACTATTATTTATGTAATAGATGACTGTTATGGCTGAATTGTTTCCTCAAATAAGTGTGTTAAAACTCTACCTCCTCCCCCTTCTATGTTATGACTGTATCTACAGAAAAGTCCCCTTTGCGTGGTGGTTAAGTGAGCCTAAAGTCAGTAATTCATGGCTTCACCCAGTCTCACTGGTGTACTTAGAAGAGGGAGTCTGGACACGCAATGAGGTGTGTGTGTGTGTGTGTGTGTGTGTGTGTGTGTGTGTGGTGGAAGTTTTGGTTTCTTTAAAAATTCAGTTATGTTATGTGAATATGTCTTTGCTTTAATCCTAAGTGTGGGATGTGGGGCTGCTGTAGTTTATCCACAACTAATAATTGCCTCTTGCAGCTCAGAAAGGGGCATGGTCTTTGCCAGTTACAGTTTGTGGGATTCTGAGTACTCTGAGAGGGTATAAATACCAGACCCCTGAGAGAGAAAAGGACACTTTGAGGAGATTGTAAGAGGAGGAAAAAGGACACTGGTTCATCCTGCTGCTGTGTTTGCTGTTTGCTGGTTTACTGGGTAGATGGCTGGCTGGATATCCTGATGACTGAGATTGGTATTGCCCCAAAGAAACCAATATCCTTAACCAGCCAGAAATAGCCAAGGAAAAATCTGCCTCCTCTCCCTACTGAGCTTCTTTCTGTTCTACCTAGTGTTGGGAAGTTGAAAGGTGTTAGGAGGAAGAAGGGAGGTAGAGGCATAAGAAACTCCAGTAAATTAAAATAGACTTAAAAAATAGTGCCAAATGAGTGTGTGCATAAGGAAAAGACCAGTGTTAAGGCAGATTAAGAGAAACCACATCTATAAGGGAGAATCCTCAAGAAACACACAATATAGCTGATGCCTTGATCTTAGACTTCTGGCCTACAGACTGCTAACTGGTAATCTGTAGTTCATCAATGTGACCACTGGAGCAAAAACAGTGAAACATGGAGGCTACTTGTTCTCCGTGCTAATGTCTTCTGGGGGAGTCCTCTTACTTCTTCCTGTATGTCATTGTCTTCCTCTCGGCCATTCTGTCCTAAGGGACCCTCAGTTGATGATTTCCCTTCTTGGGTATGTTTCTACAGTTGGCACTATTGCAGTTGTTGTTTACAAGGACTTGACTATTAACATTTTAAACTAGTAACCATATTTTACATGATCAGAAACTTAGAGTGCAAGCACTGAGGAGGCTTTCTTAAGAGAGATCCAGAAAGTAGAATGTAAGATTCTTCAGTCCTAGAGGACAGAAAACTACACGCCAACCTGCCATTCTTCATGACTGAATAAAAAGGCCAGCGGGGTAATATTCAGTGCCTGTGGGTACAGAAGCTCTAGAATGTGGCAGTCAGCCTTGCAGAAGTGAGCGTTGTGGTAGGTGTGGAAAAAAAATAGCACTGATTTAGCAATAAACAGCTCATGCACACACTGCAACTGAAAAACATCTTTCCTTCAGGAACCCGGTGAACAGAGGGAGATGGCAAGCCAGTTGCTGCTGAGGTGGCTGAGGACTAGGGCTACAGCAAACTCTTCATGATTTGCCACACTGCCCAGTCCTCATCCTTGTTTCTGCCCAGTGCCAATGCTTTGTCCCCAAGGACATATCTACTCCCTGCAAATGGCAACTAAAGCTCTTGTAGGTAAAGTATACGATAAAGACCAAGATTATTAAGTACAGAAGTGATTTTTGGTTGACACACATGGATTGTGTTGAATAACTATTAGACAAAGAATAAAATCGCATCAGGTGCTAATGATGGCACTGTGGGATTTTCTGTAGATTTGTTTATTATCCTTCCCCTCCCCCCCAAAAGCAGATCTCAGGAGAAAGGGGCAGATATAACCAAATCTTTGAGGATTTTAAAGTCTATAGATTTTCTGCTTTTTTTTTTCTATAAAAGCATAGAAAATAAATAAAACTATACCCATTTTCCAGTCTTAAATTTTCTCCTTCCGAACTGTTTGCTTTCCTTATCCACTGCTTACTGGGAAATAATACATTTCTGGATATGTAGCTGCTCCGTGCACTGATAGCATACATTGAAATATTGAACCTGAACTCCCTTGCATGTGTTCTTCCCCCTAGGGAGTCAGAGGCACGTTACCTGGAGAATTAGTCTGTTGTGACAGGAATGCAAAGAGAAAGAGACAAGGTTCTTTTTTTTTTTTTTTTTTTTTTTTTTTTTTTTTTTGACTTCCAAATAGGCTCTGTAAGCCTGCAGCAGAAACAGTGGTCAGTGCCAGGAGGCTCTTGAATGTTGTCAGACTCTGAGCCAGGGAGAAGCATGGAAGGCGTGCCAAGCCTGCAGCCCATCCGTGCCATTCGAGCAAGAGCATTGTGGTTCTCATGCTAGGGAGCCTCATTAGCAGCTCTGGTGAATGCCAGGTAATTTCCCTATTAAAACTTGCCTGGACTTGTCCAGGTAGGGCCCACCTGTGCTTGGGGTCCATGCTGACACCTATTTAATTGCCCTTCTACTGAGCCTTGCTCCTGCTTTTTTTCCCCCTCCCCTCTTTCATTCCCACTTTCAATCCCCTTCAGTCTTTAAAGAAAAGTACTTGGAACAGAAAGCAGAGTGCAAGGAAATTTGGGGAGTTCATCTTGCAAAGAGCTCTAAGGGAACCAAAGATTATATTATTTTTAATTGTGTGTGCGTGCGTTGTGTAGTGTAGCGTACACATGTGTTCCTATCAGAGTACGTACCTGTGCGTAAGTACATGTGTGCATGTATGTATAAGTATGTAGCAGCCTGAGACCAATATCAGGTCTTGTTTGATCACTCCCACCTCCTTATTTATTGTTTATTATTATCATTATCATTACTATTATTCATCATTAAGACAGAGTCTCCCACTGACCCTGGAGTTCATTGATTAGCTAGGCTGGCTGGACAATGAGCCTCAGAGATCTGCTTGTCTCCTGGGGGCTAGGGTTACAGATGCACACCCTCCCCAAATCTGGCTTTTGCATGAATGTTGCAGATCGGAACTCAGATTGCCATATTTGCATAGTCGGCACCTTACTGACCGAGCCATATCCCCAGTCCCTTCACCATTTTTAATACATTCACCCGCGGGAGCTTTTTCCCGGTCTCTGTCTCAGCATAAAAAGCAAAACCTTTACCGTGAACTTCGGAGCTATTACCCATAATGCTGCCCCACAGTATATGCTTAGGGGAGGATAACCAGTGACAAAACTTAGAACTTTTATATTAGTGGGACTTTTTTTTTTTTTTTAAATTAACCTAGAACACAATGCTGGGCAATAGTTACTCCATTCTAAACCTTCAAGCCCGCATAGCTTCCTCCCAGTCATATTTCCCACATTATACTTGCTTTTAGTCGTATCTTAGCTCCGGTCCATCTCTCCTCCTGGTTCCAAGTCCTGTCCTGCCGATCCTGCTCTCCTCTCTTCTCCCTCGCCTCCTTCTCTTCCCCTCTGGACCAGGATGTCCCACACTATTCTCTCCATTGCACAGCACTGGCTGGTTGTTTAATACTTTGGGGGATAGGACCTTGAAAATAATGAACAGAGGCATTTTTGAACATATACACTATGGGTAGAAGGCTTGAAAATGTGTAAATTGTCATGAAGTTGTATCAATGGACAGAAGAGGAGCCATCCGACTGCCCAGAGGAAATTCGCTGTTATTTATCTGATCGCATATACTCCGCCTCTTCACTCCAGCCATTCCCAATTTCTCGGAATCTGACACCTGTCTCAGGAATTCCGAGGCTGCCATTTTATGCATATGGAAAATGATTCTACACATAGGCCCATCTGCATAGCTTTTTCTTTTCTTATCGATTTTACGCTCAAATATATCCAGGTCCCAGTCATTGGAATCTGTGAATGTTAATAAAACAAACGACATTTGTGCGATGTAACTGAGTTGAGATGCCGAGGCAAAGAATGTTTCACAAAGGTCCCAGGCTGGCCCAAATTATAGCCATTAGCGTCCCTTTCAAAGGAAGGCAGAGGGAGATTTAATGCAGAAGGTAGCACTGTGACCAGAGGTTCGGGCCGGGCTGCCGCCTTTAAAAAATGGAGAGAGGAGCCAGGAGCCAAGGAAAGTAGTTCCCATGAAATGTCAGTTTCCCTAAGTTCTCCAAAGCAAGGCCAGCCTGACCTCCACCTGGATAGACTTCCAGTGAAACTTTCCAGATTTCTGGGATGGGGAGCTCGAAGAGAGTAACGGTCAGTTTCCGGCCAACAAGCTTCTGAGCATTCGTTCCAGCAGAAGTAGGAAATAAACACAACTGCATTTGCTTAAAAGGTTGGCTTGTTGGTCTCCGTTCTGCCCACCACGTGGAAAATTGCACCCCTCTCCGCTCTCCGTCCTGCCTCTCTGTTCCAGATTTTCTTCTTAGCCATTCTTAGTCACATGAATTTCTAAGTTTTGCTCATTTCTGTCTTGGCAAAACAAAGTTTCGTGAGTGAGATGGTGCCTCTCTTATTAGTGAGTTGTAGGAAATATAATTCAGTAACAAACTGAACAAATCCCTCAACGCTGGGAGTGTGAGAAGAGAAGTGTTTCAGATAAGAACTCGAGTGTTGGAGTGTCAACTAGCCTGAACTAAATGCGCATGCGTAGAGGAGGAAGACGCCAACCTGCAGGATGAGGCGAGTTGTGATGGGTCATGGGGTCCTACTGGTCGGAGCTAAAAATTCCTAATGCCTCCCGCCCCTTTCTAATCTGTATTGTTGGGGCTTCTGGAAGGTAAAAGGAGTTCAAGGACAGGCGAGGTTAGGATGACTCCTTTGGGGCCAGAAGCCCTAAAGAAAAACAGTAAATCTTGATGTCTTCACTTGTTTGGATTCTTTTTCTTTTTTTCTTTTTTTTTCCATGAGAATGTAGCAACATAAACACATAATTTCCCGCATGAAGGGCCAAGCATTCAAGCTTTATTGTAAAGTAGCAGAAGGAGAAAAAAATATATTACTTTAAGAGCTGGCACAGAATTCTTCCTAGGGAGAGAAGAGTCATGTTTGGTCATAAATATGAGAATGAGGCCCTTTGGGCATGAACAGATGGTTTATGATCAAACAAAGGACTAGCTTACGCGCTGCAGCAAAATGCTCTGAAACCTTGGGTGGGAGCTACCGGCACATGAGCTCAGTCTATAGGGAAAGGCAGGGAGCAACAAGCTACAAAGCGAGAAATTTTGGAAGATGTAAACAGAAAACCCAGAGAAGTTTTCAAATCAAGGGTACCTAGGAGACGAAAATCTTATAAGATTTTTTTTCTTGTTGTGCAGATGGCTATCGACCTCTGGTCCTCAGATGACTAAGTAAAATCCGAAACGTGTAGCCTCAAAAGAGAGGAATTATAGAGGCTTAAGAACCCTGAGTATGAGTCTAGGGGACAACTGGGGGTGCAAAAGAGCTCAGGAGTGGAATGTGGTATGGGGCGGAGAAACGAAAAGAGCATGAATTCGCCTGCCACATCTTACTCAAACAATTATGCAATATTTAACAAATTCAAGCCAAGCTCATGCAAGTATTTTGGATGTAACCACAATGGCCAGCTGGAGAAACTGGGCATGTCAAAGAAGCAGATGCTTGGATTACAAGCCCGACTAGCAACATTCCTATTGCATTTCTTAGCCTATAAAGAAAGAAGCCTATAGGGAAAGGCTCACACGGTGAAAAAACACTTAGGAAACCTTTCAATGGTTACTCTGGTTCACGTTTGTCCTCTGCATCTTTTCTTTTTTTTAATTTTTTATTAATTACATTTTATTCTCTTTGTATCCCCCCTGTAGCTTCCTCCCTCCTTCCCTCCCAATCTCTCCCTTTCTCCCCATGTCCCTGATAGGGGAGGTGGTCTTCTCCTTTCTTCTGATCCTACCCTATTAGGTCTCATCAGGAGTGGCTGCATTGTCTCTTCTGTGGCCTGGTAAGGCTGCTCCTCCCTCAGGGGGAGGTGATCAAAGAGCAGGCCAATCAGTTCATGTCAGAGACAGTCCCTGTTCCCATTACTATGGAACCCACTAGGAGACTGAACTGCCATGGGCTACATCTGTGCAAGAGTTCTAGACTATCAACCTCAGGGAAGACCCCTGTGCTCAGATTTTTTGGTTCTGTTGCTCTCCTTGTGGGGCTTCTGTCCTCTCCAGATCTTACTATTTCCCACTTCTTTCATAAGATTTCCATACATGGTATATACTCACTCATATAGACATATAATATAGGATAAACCTACTACAATCTGTACACCTAGAGAAACTAATCAAGAGGAAGGACTCTGGCTAAAATCCTCAATCCCCATCCAGAAAGGCAGAGGATGGACATCAGAAGAAGAGAAAACAGGGAACAAGTCAGGAGCCTGCCATAGAGGGCTTCTGAAAGGCTCTGCCCTGCAGACTATCAAAGCAGATGCTGAGACTTATGGCCAACCTTTAGGCAGAGTGCATCTTTTTTTTTTAAAGTTCAGTGCTCACATTTTTGTTTTGTTGTATTTTCCCATTTCTTCCTTTCTGCATCTACCTGTACATGTGACTACTTTTCTCTTCATGCTAAGTGGTGTGTGCTCTCTGACACCTGTAGCAACCGGAGATGTCCTTTCAAATCAGAGCCAAGGTGGAGAAACTCTGCAGGTCCACACTGCAGCTTCAATATAAGTTGGGCTTGGATTCAAACAAGTGCAGACCATATTATTAATCAAAGTAGGCTCAAAGGAGATTTGTCTGGGAGCACTACAAAGAGCAGTAATAAAATTAAATAAGTGCCTGTGGATAGTTACTCAGGGAAAAAATGTTTCTTTTCTTGTAAGATGACAGATAAATGGAAAAACACATTAGGGTTTGATAGCGTGTCTTGGAAAAGTGCTGTCAGAGTGGCCATTTCCATACCTCTGCTGCTTTGCAATGTCTCCTGTGTGTCCCAGTGGCTCCTGTGCTGGGGCTGCCGGAGAGGGTCTTTCAGAGATTGTAAGTCGCGCTAAGGCTCAGCACCTTTTCACTGTTTAGAATTGTAGATTAACTTTTATGAAAAGAACTGGTTTATTCATTTTTTTCCCTACCAAGTTCTGACAGGTGCATGCTACATCACAATACAAATATGATAATAGGTACATACACTCATGCAAAGAAACAAATATATCCATAGAGCTCAAAGACGTGTATGTGGATAATATATGTGTGTGTGTATATGTATGTGTGTGTGTATATGTATGTGTATATACACTCTGAGTATGAGTCTTGGAAACAACTTGAGATGTAGAGGAGCCCAGAGTGGGATGTAGAATGTGGTAGAGAAACTAAAGAAGTGTAAACTCACCGGCCACAGCTTTATTCATATATATCATATATAATATACATTCATAGATACACCCAATATTGTTACCAATATGTACACTAATATATCTATATTAGGAGCAAAAATACATGTCTACATGCAGATGCAAACTATGAGAGTTAATGTAAAAATATTATAGTCACCACTGTATTTTAGCTGCCTCATTTTCTATTGTCATACTTCAGGAACTGATAGATAAGACATTCTAAACAAGAGGACTAGTCTTTTTGTTTCTAAGTCTTCACTTTTTCCTCTTCAAGCCCCTGTTGTCCATTGCTCACCCATACCTACATATAGAAGGGCTATTAGAAAAAATGTCAAAGGCATCAAAATGTGAAAACACCCGATAGATATTTCAGGTTAGGAAGCAAGATGTCCACACCATCTCTTTCCGTTTATTCACTGTGTTCTGTTCAATAGTTAGAAAATGGGCCAATAGTTGCATCAAGAAATATTTTATTTTATTATTAATAAATTATAAAGTCACACCTGTAATTCCAGCATTTAGAGGATGAAGCAGAATGCCCATGAGTCTAAATCTATGCTAGCATATGTAAAAATTACCTACCTCAAAGGTAATTAGAGTAAGAAAATCAAAGAATGAAATGTCTGATTTTTCCCACTCGATGACCTCTCCTCACTCTTACCCACTTTGCTGGAATTCACTGTGGGCTTCTCCACCTGTGTCCACACCATCAGTGGAAGTTTCCCCACAAGAATTGTTTTATCTTATTTGTTCTGTTACACATTTGTCTTTGAAAACTTCACATGTGAACCACTTACTCTCTCCCATGTTAGCTGTTGGTTCCCAATTTTCTATCTTTAATCCCAATATTTTGTATATTCTATATCTAAATTCCCAGTAAACAGAGACTTTTTGAATATTTTCTGCCTGTACTATATTCTTATTTCTGCACTTGTACTGTATGTATGAACTATTCATGACAAATATTTCCATCTCCCTTCATCAGCATGCCCTATCGTGTGTCCTCATGGTAATATGCAGTGGCTCAAGGCAAAAAAAAAAAAAAAAAAAAAGGCAGCTACTTTTTCTTCCCACTGTTCCTAAGTGCCACTGTTGTCTCCTACAATGATAATAATGTTCTTCATAGCAGTTGGCTTATCCTATTGACACAACCTATGTTGTTTTGTAAAAACTAAAAATAGAAGTTTTGTGTCTTTCAACTACATCGCTTCTGGACATAAACTTTAAATAATCAAAGTCAACATACCATATATATTTATCATGACATTAATAGTGAGGCTTTGCAATCAGCATAGGTGTGCACTAATGAGTGGATAAAGAAAATTACAAGCACACACACATCACACCAGGAGGAGTATCATTTGACAATAAAGAAGACTGAAATAGTGTCATTGCAAGAATCAGGTTGTCTCAAACACAAAACATCTATGGGCTTACCATATTACTTAGAAGACCCACAGCTATGTTTTAAAACTCCATGAGAAGATTAGATGTCGCTGGAGTCACAACTAAACTGCGTCTCTTCATGCAAAATTGTAAACTATTATCATAGAAAACAAAACTGAAGGGATATAAAACAAAACAATGAAAACACAATTCCAAGGAACCATATCAAACATACATAATAAAGGAGAAACATATTTCACTGTTTCTTTTTAGTTTTTTTTTTTTTTTTTTTTTTTTTTTTCTGTGTACATGGCGTGGGGATGGGTGCACCACGGTACTTATGTAGAGGCCAGATGACAACGCTGTGGAGTCATTTCTCTCCTTCCACTTTTCATGGGTCCTGGGTGTCCAACTCAAGTCAGCAGGCCTACACGGATAAAGGTTTTATCCACTGGACCATATCACTGATACATTTATTTATAGAATCTAGATTGGAACCTGATTTAAAAGTGCATCTATATGCCCGGGAGATGGGTCAGAGATTGAGTAAAGCTCTTGACACAGCCTAATGACCTGAAATGTCATCCTGGGTAGGCACAGTGGTAGAAGGGGAGAACTGACTCCTGCCATTGTCCGCTGATGCTCGAGACATGCTGCATGTGCACACAAACCCACAGTAAAAACATAAATGTAATGAAAATGATTAGGTAACTGCTGTATGTGGGCACGATGAGACCAGAGTAAGAGATTTCCTTGGCTAACTTCAGCAATCTGTGTTGCTATACTGTGGCCTAAGTAGATAAACCATCTTTAAACCTGCAAAGGTGAGCAGGGTGCTTGTTTTCAGGGATGCGTGTCTTTTCTCTGATGTATCTGAAAGATTCTCGACATTTAACCCCCTGGATTTTGAAGAAGCCATTCGGACCAGAAGGACAGATCCTAAAGAAAGAATGTTCTTTATGTACTAGGAATGCAAAGTGAGAAATTGCAAAGGGTGAACTTTGTACCTACCCACCTAGGCACATAATCAAAAATAATAAAACAAGCCGGGCAGTGGTAGCACATGCCTTTAATCCCAGCACTCGGGAGGCAGAGACAGACAGATCTCTACGTTCTAGGACAGCCTGTTCGACAGAGTGAATTCTGGGACAGCCAGAGCTTTCCAAAGATGCATGCTTGCCTGCCCAGCTAAGCTTTACTCCCTACCCACTCCTCAAGGTTTAATCGCCTTTCTTCCTTCCCCCCCTCTCCAACCTCGCTCCCAATAAAGAAACTCACTGAAAACTGTCCCCAAAGACGACTGCTTCTCCCTTACTCACACAGTCCATGGTAATGCCCAAACCCACCAGACCAAGGAAGCTTCACTCTGCCCAGTCTAGACTGGTGCACTGCCAGGGGAAAAGCAGAGCTGCGGTGGAAAATGGACTCATAAATTATTTTACATAAGTTCTGTAAAGTACAAACATATTAGATATAAATGTAAATATATTAATTGGCTTTGGCCATACTTTGTTGTTCTTGCTGTGAGATCCACATGGAAAATGAGAGCTATTGAGAATTCTCTTGTCACGCATCTCAGTTACATTTCAGTTGCTGGAGAGGATGACGAGACGAGGCCCCTTTAACTGTCCAACCCATTCTTCTGCTCTAAGAAGAGTGGAAGAGTTTCAGAGGGAATGCAGGGTCTGGGATTGTATTTCCTTTTGTAGTGTTTCACTAGCATGTACAAGGCTCTGGGTTAATTTCCCAGCACCACAAACAGACACAGACACATACATATACACAAATACACACGCACACAAACACACATGCTTCCAAACACTTAAGATAGATAGGCAAGATCATAATATTTCTGTTGAAGGGAGTATTCAACAAAGATTGAAGGAAAAGACATATAAATAGATCATTGGGTGAACATGATCTTCACACTAGCAGAAATACACAGTAGAAAAAGCCTAAGTTTGGAACTTTTTTTATAGACATGGAGTCTAAGGCTTTCTGTCACTTATGATCAATATGACCCTTGATTATCATAAATATAAGTATCTCTAAAGTGGAGATAATACTATTTTGAAGACACTGACTGGCACATACTAATATTCAGTCCCATTGGTGGGAACAATAGCTATTTATATCTCTATTGCTCAGGAATTGGTACAGACTGTTATGGCATTGACTTTATTAGTGCTGGAAAAGTGATAGTCTTAGAGCAGATGATTCAAAGGGGTATTGTTTTCTCTGTCCATTTTAGTTTCACAGGATGAAGATCATCACAGGATTTATTTGTAAATGATTTGCAGGATTGAGATATTAAGGGCTGTAAATGGTCTCTTAACATAAAGGATGACAACTGAACTGATGATAGAAGAAGAGATTGTGTGTGTGTGTGTGTGTGTGTGTGTGTGTGTGTGTGAAATCCACTGCCATCTTGAGTTGTACGTTTTAAAACTATCTAAATTTTGTTCATGTTTCCATTTAATTCATCTACATGACTAAATTTCACACTTTTTGATGATATGCATTAGTTAAGATCAACTGATTTTAAAGTTCCTTGGTGTTTTCTCGGGAATTAACTGATGGGTGTCACGCTGCTGACCTATTGAACATGGGTAAAAATGTTAAACAAATGCGTGCATGTGCATTTTTTTTAAAAGATGAGCTCTTTTGCATCAGATGCTCATACTATCAATCAGTGCAAATCATTTAAGAAAGTTTGCTTTTGAGAGAGGTGTGAAACGTCCATCAAGATATGTCAGTACCTTAGGGAAAAGACTATGAGGCATAAAAATACCATATGTGCTTTAGAAAGCCCCCTAATGAGCAGGAACATTCATTTCCGAGGGTCAGGCACGTAATGAATAAACCACACTAGTTAGACTGAAGATGCATAAGCTAAAGTGATGCTGAACAGATTACCTGATAAGGTCTGAGTTATTCTACCTAGAGAATGATGGATAAGAGAGAAACAACATCAAGCTTCCAAAAATAAATAAATAAAAGAACTAGAAAGATGATATATATGTTCTGAGTAAGAAAAAATGATGGAGGTCTGAGGGAACATCACAGTGCATCACACAAAATATATTATGGTGCCAGCGTTTAGAAAAGAGCCACAAAGACAGTCTTTAGACAAGAAAGAGAATTCGAACCAAGCATAGAATGTTTGTTTTATAGTCTTTTGTTTATTGCCTTCTGTGTGAAGAATTCTTAAGTGGTCTAGTGGTGTGGTGAAGTACTTAATATTTAACAGAAAAACTATGTTATTCCATTGACAATATTTTGTCGGTTACAGAAGCTTGTCTGTGAAGATGCTGCATCTGGGCCATCATCGCCATCATGGTTATCAGAGCTCATTCATGTGCTCTGTATTCCTCACTGGCTGGTCAAGTTTATGCACTTCACAATGCAAATTTATTCGCAATGGCAGTACATGAGCAGATTCAAACCTTAGCAAAGCCCATATACAATAGGTGCCAGTAGAATGCTAGCGTTGGAGAAAGGGGAACTAATTTACTTGCCCGTCGCATAATGTGGAACGCACTTAGCTCTGTGTGCTGGTGAACCCCATTCTAGAATGTTTCTAGGAGTGAGTTTCCATTTCAGTTGTGAAGAACTAAAGGGAAGAGGTTGAAGAGAACCCTCTATAATATGCCTTGCCTCAAAGAAAAGATTTCAGATGGTGTGTACTATAAAAAACAATGTTTAAAAAATAACAACTGTGTGGTGACTTAACCTAGGGTCTACAAAGCAACTTCTCAGAACATCCTAAGATGAGAAGACACAGGATAAAACTGAGAGGTAGAGACTCAAATGAAAAAGTATGAAGGAAAAGATTGAGAAAACCAGTAAGAGCAAGGGAGAGAACAGACGGGATGTTGCCTCTGAACAGGAAGGCTTTCCTCTGCCACTCTCCACCGACCTACACACTTGGACAGATTGACTTGAGAATCTGTGAAGTGCAGAGAATGTGCCCACAGTTTCTAATCATCTCTCCTGAACTGTTTATTCAGAATTGTTCCAAAATTCAAGACAGTCATTTTTCTTCTGCATATATGTAGCTGTCTACAGTTTCCTGCCTGTAGAATTTCATTTCCTACAAGATAAATCTTCATTTATGTATAAAGTCTCCAAATACAATTTGGAACTACAGTCTTGAGTTTTGTGTCTTACCTGTTTTACCAATCTCCATTTATGATTGATTATCCGTAAAGTGTATTCAAAACTGGTCATGGTGGAACACACCTACAATCTGGCATTTTCCATGAAGAGACAGGAGAATCAGGAATTCAAGGAGAGAAGGCTGTGTTGAACAAAGCAGAGGAGAAACACAGAAGTAATCTGGGTTCTTGGTGACTTCCTGAGCTTTAATCTATACTTGTTAAACCATTGTTGCTTTCGATGTGTTATTACATGCTTTTCCATGGAATTCTTACCTGGGTTTAATTTGGCTGTTGTTACCAGCTCAAGTATTTAGATAAGATTCTTGGAGTTCAACCATAAGAGGTCACTTCTATTATAATTAGTATTTAATGTTTAGATTCAAGTTTGGAATCCTGGGGCATTAAAACCCGATAATACACTACTAGGTTTCCACCAAGAGTAATTTTACTATGAATATTCAAATTATGAACCTGTATATAGTCAAACTTTGTAAAGAAACTTATAGCTTAAACATGTCATATAGCACATTGTAGCTGGTTAGCAATGGTATTTGGATTCTCCTGACTCTAAAAATCCAACAAGATACTATGAAATTAACACTGATAGGGTAATTTAATATGTGTATACTAATTGTGAAATTCAGTATGACTCTTTGAAAGCTGCCCTATTAATCTACATGATTCATACAAAGTAGGAACTAGTTAAGCCTAGGTATAAACATGACTTTTCAAAGTCGTATTTCTTTGGAAAGTCATGTTTATGCCCACAGCTGTAATCTCTTGACACCTCTGGCCATTTCATAGCTCATCCATGGGCTGGTTATTAACCACACAAACAGCTGGATTAGTGCGTGCGAGCACCACCAGCACCGATGAAAAACAAGATAGAATGATGCCTATGATAAGACTGTAGATATGTCTATCTCTGTGTACACAGAGGTGCCTGTATCCTAGATGTACCAATCTAGGATTCATGTACTGCAGCCTACTTTCTGTTTTTGCTTTGCTTTGTGACCACAACCACTTCCAGAATTTCCCACCTTTTCAAGCTGAGTGGACCAATAATCTTCCACAGTCAGGCAGAGCCAAAGTCTGCCTTTAGCTGCTGAGACCACAGTTCAGTCAGATTTGAAGTACACATGTTTCAGTTCCTAGAGGAAAGTTTGAAGTGGGCAAAACAAGCTAACTGGAAGAAGAATGAAGCCAAATTAAAAGGATTTAGGCAGCGTGCAGCTGTATTCATTGAATTTTCATAGGAACATTGCATGACAAAATAACTTTTGAGAAACATTTATTATTTTCTTTCAAAAGCAACAGACAACGGCTGGTTTGGTGAAATTTCAAATCTATCAAAGCATATGAAGTCAGAGTCTGTTTCTTTTTCTTTTTTTTTTTTTCTTCTTCTGCTCAAAGAGCCTTACACAGCTATGTTGCCCAATACAAATGTGGAATAAGTAGATTCTCTGACCTGACAAAAAGACCAAGTTGTCTTAGCCCTCAAGGCAGCTTCCTATCATAGCCACAACTAGATGCAATGATATATTTTCCATTTAAGTACCCTATAAATTAGTACAGATATTACTATAATCATAATTTCACCGTTTTATTTTTAGTTTGGCTGAATCTATTTCAGGTCCTTGGAACAAAGGGAACATAAGTAGAGTATGCATGAATTAGGTGGGATGGATAAGCAGAGAGAAGAAAGGTCAAAGGTTTAGGAAAGAGGAAATTGCATTTTGTAAACTAATAATAGATGTTCAATTCATTCATTACTACATATTCTTAAAACTAAATATAATTGTGATTTTTATGATAACATTGAAGTAACCTTATATTTTGACCAGGATGTGTTGTAAGAATATCCATGGGCGTAATCTACTTCTTAATAAATAGCAAAGTTCAAGCCAAAGAGTCATACAATCCTTTTTATATTGCCAACTTCCCCCTATCTCCCCCCACAAAAAATAAGAAATTTAAGGAATAGCTCTGTGAGAGATAGGTAAAGAAAGACTTTAGGAAATTTAGTCATATCTAGCAGACCATTTAGGTGACTGGCATGCCCATTAGTACCTCCTGATTGAGGAAAATAATGGTTTAAAACCCTTCTATTCAACCTACCAGCTCAAATGCAAATTTTCACTATACCTGGTGAACTCATTTAGATGTAAATTATAAACAACAAAAATCATAAACAACTTGCAGTGACAGACACGGAATAAACAGGCTCGCGCCTGGCTCTTTGAAAGCCGTGGTTGCCTAGGAAGACTTAAGCTGAGTGATGCCACATCATTGAGCTCAGGCTCCACAGGTGACAGATGGCACAAAAATCAATAGCTGATCAGAGACTAGCATTTGGCATTTTGTCCTTTGGGTGGGAGGAAATAAGTGTTTAAATTTTAGGGGAAAAAACCCAGTGCACAGACAGGCACTGCATACAGGCTGAGAGGAAGGGCAAGCAAATGTTTAGCTCTTCTGGCAAACCTGGAAAAACACCCGTGTTCTAGCAGTTGCTTCTCTGCCAGCAGGGCTCCTATCAACCGCCTTGGCTCTAAAACTTGACCCCACACCTTGCCTTAGATTGGAAAGAGAAATTCCTTGAAGGATTGAGAAGAATTGCACAATATTCTCAAAGGTGGAATTTACAGTGAAATTCCTCATAGGTTCACATATGGCGAAAAGTATCCTGGGTTTTTGTGCCAACCATCTTAGCCCATTTATCCTGCCTAAATTTCAGCAGCTTAACCATGAATGATATTACTTTTTCAATTTGAAAAAAAAAAAAAAAAAAAAAAAAAAAACAACAAACCAAAACTGGCTAGATGTAGGCGCCAGAAATCTGCCAATCATCCTTGATACCTCCTTATTCATTGTCCTGTAATTTTATCTATTTTACTATGCAAATTAGCATATTGACTCATCTCTATTGCAGGTGTGTCCAGGGACACTCCTCCTCTCAGACAAGAGAAAAGGATGACTCTTTGTAGTCTGTTTCCATTCCTATCCTCCAAGGATTTCTCTGTAAAGCCTCAAAATGGCTTTCTTAGAAGTAAATCCTCAGTGACACGGCTGTTCCAAACCTTCAGTCGCTCTAAGAGTGATATTAAGAAAGCCTTCGATTTACTTGCAAAGCTCTGCATAGCCAGCGTGCAGGCTGTCTTTGCCTTGTCCTTACTCTTTTCCACCTGGCTCACAGGGACTGCTAAATCTATTGCATCTTTCCTCGGCGTTTTCAAATTCGCTCACGTCACTAACAGTGCTTGAGCCACGCTCTTCTTTCCCTTCGGGCATGTCCCATCTGCTAGCAGGTCCAGACTGACTTAGCATCACAAGAAAAGTCAGTTTCTCAATCCTTCCCATCCTGGCAGGTCAAGTACCTTCATTCAGTTATACACTGGGCTAAGCATGATTCATTCCTCTGGCATATAAAACAAACACATTCTATGGCTTTTGAAATTTACTGGATATATGACGGTGTCCTTCCCCCCCCCCGTTTTTTCTTGTCGTGACCTGAACAGTCCAGCTTCTGCACTTTATATATGAAGCGCTTCTTAAAGTCCCTATAAAAGCTGAGCTGTATATCTCAGGGCTCCTCAAGTCTGATATTCAGTGGCATCACAGGTATAAAGCTACACCATTGTCTTTGCTGTGTAATAAACTTTCTTGAATGGCAGTTTGGTGACAATTGAGACGTAGTAGTAAACACAAATAATGCATAAGTAGAGCATCTGCCTCCTCTTCCAATAGTGCTTTTCTGCTTAGTAACAGGGGACAAATTAAAACAGATTTAGCTTAGTAGAATCCCAGAATCTCTCGGGCTTGCCATTGGATTGTGAAAGCAATCACTCGGGAACATTCTGAATTGTGTGAGGAATCAAGCAGAAAATAGCCTTGTCTGAGAATTTTTAGGTACACAGCTTTATTGCTTTATTAAACTCTTTTCCCATTAGCATGAACTTAAAAAAAAAGTTATATGCTTCTTGTAAGGGCTGTCATAACATTAAACAAAGCTCGTTAAAGCAATTTATGAACACTGCCTATGCCTACGCTTTGATGCCCAAATATTAGATCTTTCCTCCAGATGAGCAGTCAGCTGAGGCAAAATTTAAAATGTCAATCATCTATCAATCATTTATTTACCCCTCATTTATTCATCTATTTATCTATCTATATGTAAAAGTGTTTTGTTTGTATGTTTGTCTGTACACCACAGAGACCAAAAGAGGGCACTGGATCCCCTGTGACTGAAATTATAGACAGTTGTGAGCAGCCATGTGGAGGGCTGAGAATTGAACCTAGGTCTTCTGGAAGAACAGCTGGCACGCTTAAGCTCTGAGCCATCTCTCCAGCTCCAAACTTTTTTTTTAAACAACAAAGACATTAGAAATTTGTTTTCTAATAGTTTTGGGGACCAGAAATTTGAAATATTTTTTTAAACAACAACAATAATTGAATCGTCATGTAAACAACACAAATTAATGTGTCCTTTTTCATAAATCTCTCATTTTTGCTTTGTGTCTATCAGAGACATCAAGCTACATTATGCTTTCTTTGTATTTTCACTGACTTTTCCAATGCAGGTTTTTTAAAATACTTATTTCTATGATGTCATCATCATCATTAAATGTGTGGGCACACGTGCCATTTTGCCCCTGTGGAGAGCAGAGGACAACTTTGCTGTGTCAGTTCTCTCCTCTTCCTTTACATGTTGAGCTGGCCAGTTGTGTGTAAATATGACACAAGCTATAGACTTCTGAAAGGAAGGAACCTAAACTGAGCAAACACTTGGGGTCCAGGAATCCAGTTCGGGTCCTCATGTTGGCTGCCTAAGCATCTTAACTGCTAAGCCATCCTACTGGCCTCAGGTTTAATTTTCCTAATACAAACATAAAAGAAATATGAGAAAAAAACATTTTATGTCTAAGAAATTGTATGTGATAAGAGATGGCTGTATAAAGAAGATAATGTATACCAGAAAAGCATGTCTATAAGGCATGAATCTTGGCATTCTCATGTTTTGTGGGATGGTAATGTAAGCAGCTGACAATTTGGTTTCCAGTCCAGCCTATGTCTACAGTTTATTTGACAGTTACTTTCTCCAATATTTGCTTCTATGATACATGACTCTGCATTTTTTTCATCATAAGCAGAATATGCAGTTGACTAACTTTCTAAGCACACAACCAGAAGGTTCTTGTGAAAGAAAGCGTCTAAAGGCAGCAAAATCTTTAATTGGTACTTTAATGCAAACAGATGTCTTTCTGCAGATAGGCTGGGCCCCAGAGAACCTGCCTACTGTTGCACTCAGGATTCCTTGGACACGGCTCCCTGCCACCCTCTCTCTAGTGGTAAGAGTTGTGTGTTTCCTTCAATTAACCTCCTTTTTTCAAGCCAAACTGTGTGAAAAACTCATACAAAGTGCCATCTTGTTTACAGAGACAAAAGCAGTCCTGGCACAATTTCTCCTTGCTTCTTAACCTGCTAGCTAATGGTAGACAGAGTTCAGACCTTGGGAACAGAAGATTGCTGAGTGCACAGCGCTATTATCCACCCACCTACCCACCCCTTTTCACAGTAGAATGTTTGCAAGAAAGGCTTTCACAGAATGCACTCCTTTTCTCTCCCTTTTGACAGGCAAAGAACACTTTGAGTATTCCATAAGTCATGCCTCTAAGGTGCTAAACCACATTGATTTTAGAAAAGGGTTTCAGAGACTCAATGGATTTGAAAGGTCTGTTCCATCCCACTGTTCTTAAGTGAGATATTATTACTTGTGGTGGCCTGATGGAGTCTCTCTTGTGTTCAAGATCATCCACAGAAGCTTTGTTTTCAATTTATCCTTTCCCTCCCCCAAACAGTCCCTAGGAATGTATTATTTGAGGACCAGCTCAACCGAGAGTTCCTTAGAAACTAATTCTCTGCCGTCCCCCCTCACCCCCCAGCTCCCTCTTCTGTAAGACTCAGTGTGCTTCCCCAAAGTTTGGCTGTGAGTCTCAGTGTCTGCTTTGATTCCCTGTTGGGTGGAGCCTTTCAGAGGACCCTCTATAGTAGGCTCCCCTCCTGTTCCCTCTCTTCCACCTCTTCTGATATCTATCCTGTTTGCCATTCTGAACAAGATATAAGCATTCTTCCTAGGGTCCTCCTTGTTGTTTAGCTTCTTTAGGTCTATAAATTAGAGTATGGTTATCCTATATTATATGGCTAGTATCTGCTTATAAGTGAGTATATACCATACATGTCTTTCTGCTTCTGGGTTACCTCACTCAAGATGATCTTTTCTAGTTCCACCATTTGCCTGCAAATTTCATGATTTCCTTGTTTTTAATTGCTGAGTAGTATTACATTATGTAAACTTACAACAATTTCTGTATCTATTTTTTGGTTGAGGGAGATCTAGGTTGTTTCTAGATTCTGGCTATTACAAAGCTATAAACAAAGCTTCTATGAACATTGTTGATACAGTGGAAAATTTCGTTTGTATGTAGAATTCCTTCTGGTTATTCTCACACCTCCCTTTGCCTTGCCTCCCACCCTTGTCAGCCTGCTTCTCTTCCTTACAGATCTCTCTTCCACATTCATAGTCTCTATTTTGTGTCCTACTGAGCTTGATGAGGATTGAGTGTATACACATGGATGTAGAAACAGCCACCGAGCATGGCTTACCAAGAGCTACTCAATGATTCCCTGAACACAATGACTCCCCTGCGCCAGTATCCATCAATGGACCATGCCCCCTAGGGAAGGCATGATGAGCTCTTCTCCTATCCATAACTGACTGTTGGCGGTCCAGCGTCGTGCAGGCCCAGCGCAGCCAAGCGTAGCTGCTGCGATGTATGTCATGCCCAGAATAGCATTTCACAGCTCTTGTCCCTGTCATCTTGCTCTTACATTTCTCTCAGCCACCTCTTCTCTGATGTCCCCTGAGCCTAGAGGGAGTTATAAGAGATGTCAGAGAACTCTTGGAAGCACAAATAATGTTCTCGCATTGTTTATTTTAAGCAAGAATTGCTTTGGGTCAACATTTTTTTTAAATACATATAGATTTGAATACAAGATGAAAAAGGAATGTGAGAGAAAACAAGTTAATGTTACAGGCATTTCTCTAGGAGCCTGAGTACGTTTGAACACACGTTCTAGAGCCCACTGCTATGTCCCTCTTTTTCCTTCGTTCACGGTGTTCTCAATATTTTAAGAGATACCATAGATATTTATTTATTGCCTAGATTGCCAAGATTTTCTTCTTTATGTTCTAGTAAAATCAGTCACAGTTTTCTTCTAGATCTGTAATCCACTTTTGAGATTGTGTGTGTGTGTGTGTGTTTGTTTGTGTGTATTTGGATAATATTTTTGAACTATTGTTCATCTGTTTATCCCCTCATGAACATGTAGTTCTTCTAACAGAATCTCCCAATTTATTGCACAGTATCTTTTTCCCATTGAATGGTATTTGTACCTTCAGCCAATTCTATATGTTGCCCTGTCTCTGATGTTGTGTTCTGATCTTGTACACACGTACATTGACATAAATGCTGCCTAGTTTTGATTATCATAGCACATAGAGAGTTCTAAAATCTAGAAGTGTGACTTTTCTATCTTTGTTTTTACCTTAATATTATTTTTGTTGACCTATATATTTGACATTTCCACATAAATTTTACAAACAGCTTGTTATTTCTTTCAAAAATATTTAGAACAATTTAATCATGTTGTTTTCCAATCTAGAATCAGTGAGGAGTAAATTGATATTTTATAAATATTGTTTTTCTGACCCATAAGCAAGGTAAAGATATCATACCCAGAAACTTTTTAAATTATTTTACTAATGATGGAATTTATCAGTGTAGCTCACATTTAATGAGCTTTTTCCAAGTATATAATATTTGAAGCACTGTATACCTAACAGCATTTTTTTTTAGTATATTTCTCTTTTACAAGTAAGGTCCTTCTACCTTCTGGAATTCATTTGTTCTGTATGTATTCTTCAGATTTTACAGTAACAAAAATGACACAAAGACACCTTTTCTTTAATATATATTAATATCCTCTATATATGTTTATATATTTCCCCCTCCCCCCAGCTCACTAGAACACTAGATTGTCTAGGAATTTTAGTACAGTGATCACTTACAAATAACTATTCTGGTTCTTTAGTGTTCTTAGATTTTTAAACTGTGTCTCCTATTAAGTAGAACATTAGATATGTATTTATTTGTTTATTTACTTTTAAAAATTTGTTTGCATTTATTTATGCTGAATTCTTGTGCCATATTTTGTGAGGCTCTGAAAGTTTAAAGTTTTAAATTCCCAGAGCAATGTAACTAGGGTTTGGGGAGCAGGGTCTTAGGCAAAGAATCAGACATGATAATGGAGACCCATCCAGTGGCAGAGAGCTTGCCAGACCACATTCTTTCCAGACTTAGGAAACTCCATTGCTTAGTAACCAGACCAGATGGTCAGTAGTCTCCCATCCAGATAAACCTCAGGGTATGACTAGAGTCACATAACCTTGCCTCTAAGAAAACCCACAGGATGGCTATAGTCTAATCTGCAGGTAACAGAACATTCCAGGTATTACTCAAGATCAGATGTCCCCTAGGTAGCCAGGCCTGACCATTTGCAGTCTTGGCACCTAAAACAGACCAAATATTTTAAAGGTCATCTTTTTTAGAGACCCTTTTACCCAATTCTGTAATTCCAAGGCTTGTACTTCCCCACTTGGGGGTTTTTCCCTTTAAAAACCCTGCCCTCCTGGAGCAAGGGATTGCTTGTTTCTTTGTTCCCCAAGGTGGCTTGCGGCCCAGGCTTGAGCTTACAAAAAACCCATCATGTGTTTTGCAACAGAGTTGATTCCTGGTGGTCTTTTGGGGGGATGTCTCACGAACTGGATACTACATTTTCTTAGGCTTCTTCTGGATTATCTTTTTCCTCTGGGCAGCCTGCTCTGCTTAGCATAAGAACAATATGTCGCTTCTCAATGAGGATCATCTCATTGCTATATGGGAGCTCATGCAGGGGTCAATCTAACCATGAGCTCTGAAAACTTCACAGTACATCTTAGGGGCTCTGTTCACCTGGGTGTGTTGAATGACTAGACCAGTGAGTCTCAATGTGTGGGTCATGACCCCCAAGGGGATCACATATCAGATATCCTTTATATCAGATGTTTACATTGCAATTCATAACAGTAGCAAAATCAGAGTTGTAAAGGAGCAACAAAAATAAAGTTACTGTTGGGGCTCACCACAATATGAGGAACTGTATTAAAGGGTCACAGCATGGGGAAGGTTGAGAACCACTGCCATCAGAGGGAATCAACACTTAAATTCTCTAGCTCAGCATTGCTTTCTGCATTTTTAAGCAAATGCTGCAAAATTACACTGGTACCTGGGACACTGACCTTGTGTCCTGCCTCACTGTTTGGCCTGAACACACCTAACAACGCCACACTTGTACTTTCAGGACAGCATGTCCTGCTTCTTTGAAATGACATCTTTCAGATGATTGGTGGCTTTTCATTATGCATACACTTTATAGCCTATGCTGTTTTGCAGTGTTATTTTGTTGTTGTTTGCTTTGGGTTTTGTTTTTATGGGGGTGGGAGGGTTGCTGGTTTGTTTGTTTGGGATAGTGTCGGGGGATGGTCTTGTGCATGTGTGTTCAGATGCTGATTTCCGTGCCTGAGATCTGGTTGCAGTCCAGACATGAACATTATCATTTCTATGAAGAATCTCCTGTATCAATTTTGTGTAAACAGTGCTTCCCAATGATATCTGATTTGTTCATTAAAAAGCTGAACAGCCAAATGACTAGGCAGAGGAGAGAGGAGGTAGAACTTCTGTGCCCAGACAGGGGGTCTCAAAGAGAGACTAGAGGAGGCAAGAGAAGAAGAAAGAGAGACTGTCTCTGGCATGAACTAAGTAGCTGGCTCTTTGATCACCTCCCCCTGATGGGTGCAGCCTTGCCAGGCCACAGAGGAAGAAGATGCAACCATTCCTGATGTGACTTGATAGGCTAGCATCAGAGGGAAAGGGAGGAGAACCTCCCCTATCAATGGATTACAGAAGAGGAATAGGGGAGAGAGGGAGGGTGGGTAGGACTGGGAGGAGATGGAGGGGGCTACAGCCAGGATACAAAGTCAATAATTGTAATTAATTATTAATTAATTTTAACAAAGAAGAAAGAGGAAGTCGTCATGAAAGAGTCACCATGAGGACAAAGTTAGAGCAGAAACAGCCAAGGCGAGACTAAGATAGCAAGAAACAAAAGGACAGGCTAGGAGGGAGCCAGGCCAGCATAACTAGGTTAAAATAGATGAATATGTGCCCAGTTATAGTGCTTAAAGCTTGTTGAATAAATCTAATAGGTCTCTGTGTCAATTATTTGGAAGCTAGGGCAGGTATTAAAAAAGGCCTCAACTAAACCCTAAACTAAATTTAACAAGAGAGTTTCTTTGTGTAGCTCTAACTACTCTAGGACTCAGTAGATGGGGGTGACCTCAAACTCAGAGATCCACCTTCCTCTACCTCCTGAATGCTGGCATTCTGTATGCTACCAAAGGAGAAAGGCAAATACCAACCCAGCTACAGACACTTGATCGACAAGGGTGACCTGCTTGCAAACTGTGCTGGTGCAATAATGGCACAAGGCTTGTGGGAATATTCAAATGGATTTAAGGCCGACTTCATGAGATGGAACCCATCCCTGGCATTGCTCAGGTGGCCAAGAAATTGAGACTAGATAGGCCATGGACATAGGAGACAACCAAATAATTGTGCAGGCCCTGTGCATGCTGCTACAATCTCTGTGAGTTCCTGTGTGTGTCAGTCCTATTGCATTTAGGTCTTGTTTTTTAATATCCTCTATCTCCCTTGGCTCTTACAGTCTTTCTGCTACCTCCTGCTTAGGCTTCTTGAACCCTAAGGAGAGGGGTTTGATGGAAATATGTCATTTAGTTCTACGTTTCCATCTCTATGTTCATTCTCTGCTTGTGGGTGAGAGACCAAAGAATTAAAATTTAGATTTTTTGGGGTATTGGTTTGAGGTTTAAAACACAAGCCTGAATGAAGGCCAGCCAGGTGGAGACATGTCCAGCCACCTGCAGCCTTATCGCATTTTTTTCCTGCCCACTAGAGATACAGTTGTTAGGAAAACAGTCCAGACAGCCAGGCCAGAACTGTTTATGTTTTGACCCCTAAAGTAAACCAATCATTTCAAAAGTCAATTTCCCTTACCCAATCAGATGACGCCAAGACACGTAACCCACCACTTGCGGTTTTGTCCTTTAAAAACCTTGTTCTCCTAGACTGAAGGGCTGCACTCCTCCTCTTTCACCAGGGAGGTTGCTGTGACCAAGGATCGAGCTTGTAATAAAAAGATCCTCATGGTTTTGCAGTGGAGTCTATTCCTGGTGGTCTTTTGGGGTCTCACGAACTGGGCATAACATGGGTCTCTGTATTTGTTACATGTACTGCAGGAAGAAGCTTCTTTCTGGTGATGCATGGGCAAGCCACTGATCTATGAGTATAGCAGAATGTCAATAGAATCCATTTTATTATTCATTTGCTCCCAGAGTACATTCCAGTACCATGAATAATAGTCCATAGGGGTGAAGGCTCTAGATAGGCACCAGCTCAACTTCTTTGTGCCCAAAAAGTTGTATAGTCATTGTCTTCAACAATGGGACCTTGCTGTCAGTTTATGGAAAGCAACCTATACACTTGGCAACAGCCTGGGTTGTTTGGAACTCACCATGGGACCACTTTGGCTAACAATTCAATTAGATGTGACCCATTCTTTGTGATAGAAGCTTTATTTGGTGATGCATGATGTTCAGTTGAGGATCCATCTCCTCTGTTATTTGGTGATTTCATATAGATAGCCTTCTTATCAATATATTTTAGGAAACTTCTACTGTATTCGGTTTTGATACTACCCCTTAAATGGCCCTTACATTTAGGTGTCCTTTCCCATATTCCCTCTGTCATCCCCTTCTGCTACGTCTGATCTTCCTATTCTAGTAACCTCCAACATGTCCATAAATATCTACCCTATTTCCTCTTCCTAAGAAGATCACTCCACACCCCTAGTCACTTACTCTATACCTAACCTCTATGGTTATATGGATTGTTGCTTGTTTATCAAAGACTTAACAGCTAACATACATATAACTGAATATATACCACATTTGGAATTCTGGGTTGTTAGTGTTCTGGGTTACATGGAACAAATAAAAAAAAAAAAAGACACTGCAGAATAAATTTAGGCTTCTCATCAGCAGGGTGAATCAGCCTCTAGCTGACTGAACCCACCTTTTAGAGCCTTTTTATTGTCAGATATTTAGAAATTGGCCCTTTTAGCAAGCCAATTTCCACATATCAAGCCCTCTTCTCTGATGTCTGAAGAAACCATTACCTAAGCAATTCTCAGCCATAGAAGACATCCTGGTTTGCCACACATGTCTCAAGACTAAATTATACAAGAGCTTTATAAATCCTTCAGAAAAAGTAACTCTATATGACTAAGATAAGAATCACTGACTGTTTACAAAAAGCTACTTCACAGCCTGGGTGCCATCACACTGGAATTCATTCCAGACAAAATGGCTCTGCTAAAATTCTGGTACGCTGGGTCTTGGTTAACTCCACTCAGAATGATTTTGTTTTCCTGACTTATCTATTTACCTAGCACTTTCATTATCTCATTTTGTTAATGGCTGAGTAATATTCTGTTGTGTAAAGGCACCACATTTTCTACCATCTAGGGTAAAGAATATCTAGGGATAGGGAACATGTAGGTTGTTTCTAATTTCTGGCTTATTATGAAAAGGCCAGTAATGAACATGGTAGAGCAAGCACCTCTATGGCAAGGCGAAATGTCCTTTCTGTTTATGACCAAGAGTGTCATAGCTAGTTCTTGAGGTAGATCAATTTCCATCTTCCTGGGGGAACTGCCACACTGATTTTCACAATGGCTATACAAGTTTGCACCCCCGTGGATGAGGGTTTCCCTTATGCTACAGCTTCACAGTCATGAGCTGTCTTATTGATCTTAGCCATTCTGGTGAGTATAAGATGAATTCTCAAATTAGTTTTGATTTGTAATTCCCTTATGGCTAAGAAAGTTCACCATTTCTTCAAGATTTTTTTCTGACATTTGCATTCATTTTTATTATTATTATTCTCTGTTTAGATCTGTACCTCATTTTAAAAATTGGGTCATTCGTTTTATTGATATCTAGTTGTTTTTTTAATTTTCGTGTGTTTTGGATAATATCCATCTATCAGAGGTGTAGTTGGTAAAAATCCTTTCCCATTCTGTAGACTGTGGCTTTGTCTGAATGACAGTGTCCTTTGCTATGCATAAGCTTTTGAGTTTCTTAAGTTCACTTCTATTAATTATTTTTATTGCCTGTGCTGTGTTATGTTCAGGAAGTCTATTCCTGTGACGATGAGTTCTGGCCTCCCCACATCCTTTTATCAGAGTCAGTGTATCTGGCCTTAAGTTCAGGTTGCTGATCCTTTTGTAGTTTTGTGCCCGGTGGTTAGTATGAATCTCTTTGGATTCTTCTACATAACCATTCCAGTTTGACCAGCACCATTTGCCGAAAAAGCTGTGGTTTTTTCCCATGTGTATCTTAGGCTTCTTTATTAAAAAACAGGTGTTGGGGGCTGGCGTCAAGCTATAAGGTGATTACATACATACATACATACATACATACATACATACATACATACATACATACATAC
>NW_026596073.1:3681812-3683219 GCF_907164565.1 Psammomys obesus | reverse complement strand
TACATACATACATACATACATACATACATACATACATACATACATACCTATATAATACATACATAAATGGAAAAAATTGAGTATCATAGGTGTGTGACTACTGACCCATGAGCATAGTAGATCTTTCCATCTTCTGATATATTCTTCAGTTTCTTACTTAAATATGAAGGCTGCTGATTTTTCTGTGTTAATAGTGTCCTTCTATTTTGCTGGAAGTGTTCATCAGCTGTAGGAATTTCCTGGTAGAAATTTTAAGATCAGTTACATATGTAATCATATCATCTTTGTGCTGGATATTTTTATGTCAACTTGACACATACTATAATTATTTGAAAGGGGAAAACCATGATTGAGAACAATGTCTTATGAATATTCACACTGTAGGCAATCTTGTGGAACATTTCTTAATTTATGATTGATAAGGGAGGGCCCAGCCCATTGAGGATGATACCACTCCTGGACTGGTAATTCTAGGTGTTATCAGAAAGTAGACTAGGCAAGCTATGAGGAATACAACAGTAAGCAGCACCCCTCCATGACCTCTACAAGACCTGGCTCCAGGTTCCTGCCTTGTTTGAGAACCCAGCCTCACTTCCTTCAGTGACGGACTATATCATGTGACAGCATAAGTCAAATAAAGAGTAAATGATTTACCCTCCAACTTGCTTTTGGTCATGTTTTTCATAATAAGAAGAATAATCCTAACTAGAATAATCTACAAATAAAAATAATTTAATTTCTTCCTTCCTTATTTATAACTCCTGGATCTCCTTCAGTTGTCTTATTGTTCCAATACTTTTAAGTACTATATTGAATATATGTGGAAAGAGTGGGCATCCTTGTCTTGTTCCTGGCTTTATGTGAATTGCTTTGAGTTCCTGTTTACGTTGATTTTGCCTGTGGGCCAGCTGTAAATCTCCTCTAGTATTTTGAGCCATTTCCCTTATATTCCCTAGTTTCTCTAGGACTTTTTTTCTTCAAGGGGTGTTGGATTTTGCCAAACCTTTTCTGCATCTAGTGAGATGAGCATGTGGTTTTTGTTTTTCAGCCCATTCATATGGTGAATTCCATTTATTGATTGTCATATGTCAAACCATCCCTGCATAGCTAGGATGAAGCCTACTTGAGTGTGGTGGATGATCTTTTTTATAGTGTTCTTAGATACAGTTTGCAAGTATTTTGTTTAGTGTTTTTGTATCTATGGTCTTAAGGGAAATCTGCCTATAATTTTCTTTCTTTTTGAGTCTTTATGTGGCTTGTAAAAAGAACTAGGCAATGTTTCTTCTCTTTTATTTTGTGGAATAATTTGAACAATATTGATATTAGCTCTTCTTTGAATGTCTACTAGAATTCTACACATACACACACACACACACACACACACACACACACACACACACACACACA
>NW_026596073.1:3676357-3681802 GCF_907164565.1 Psammomys obesus | reverse complement strand
ACACACACACACACACACACACACACACACACACACACACACACACAAAACAAGTTGGCCATGGACTTTTTTTTTTCTTTTTTTGGTTGGGAGACCTAATGACTGCTTCTATTTCACTAGAGGTTATAGGTCTGTTTAAGTTAACTTTGTTGGGTGCTATATATCAAGAAAATTATCCATTTCTTCTAGATTTTCCAATTTGGTCAAGTACAGGTTCTTAAAATATGTCTTTGTGATTCTCTGGATTCCCTTTATGCCTCTTGTTAAATCCCATTTTCATCTCTAATTTTATTAACTTGTATCTTCTCTCTCTACTTTTTAGTTCATTTGGCTAATGATTTGTCAATCTTATTGATTTTCTTAAAGAACCAATTCTTTGTTTCATTAATTCTTTGTACTTTTTTGGTGGTGGTTTGAGTTTTTTTGTTTGTTTTGGGTTTTTTTTTTTCTTCTATCTTATTGAGTTTGAATGTTTCTTGCCATACACTCCTTTTGGATGTCCTTCTTTTTGTTTTAGAACTTTCAGGACTACAACTAAGTTACTAGTATGAGATCTCTCCAAGTTTTTAATGTTTGGGTATGTTGTATACTCATTTTCATTGAATTATAGAATGTTTTTCAATTTCTTTTGTAAATTATGTTTTGATCCATTTTTTTAATTCATTAGAGAGCTGTTTGTAAGCTTTCTATTTCTGCTGTTATTGATATCCAGCATTAATTTACAGTGGTCAGATAATATGTAGAGTTATTTCTATGTTTTTGTTTCTGTTGAGACTTGCTTTGTGTTCAAGTATGTGTCAATTTTGGAGAAAGTCCTATGAGGTTCTGAGAAGGTATATTTTTTTATGTGGGTGAAATGATCTATAAATATGTTAGTTCTATTTGGTATATGACACCATTTAGTTTCAGCTTTTCTCTGTTCAGTTTTTGTCTGTTTGAGCTGTCTATTGGCAATTATGGCATATTTAAGTCACCCACTATTACTATGTGAGTGTCATTATGTACCTTAAGCTGTAGCAATGCTTCTTTTATAAACTGAGTGTCATTGTTCTTTGTGTATAGATGTTCAGAATTGCAATAACCTCTTGGCTGGAATTTTCCTTTCATGAATATGTAGTGTTCTTCCCTATTTCTTCTGATTAATTTTGGTATGAAGTCTATTTTGTCAGATACTAAAATTACTATGCAGATTTGCTTCTTGAATCCATTTCCTTGAGATATTTTTTTCTATTTTTTTACCCTGAGATAAAAGGTTGATGTTAAAGTATGTTTATTAAATGCAGCAGTAGGATGAATCCTGTTTTTATATCAAATGTGATAGTCTGTGTCTTTTTATTGAGAACTGAAACCATTGATTCTGAGGGTAATCAGTGAGCAGTGTTTGTTGATTGCTGTAATTTAGTTGTAGTGGTGTTTTTTGTTTTTCTTTTTTGTTTATTTGTTTTAGTTTTTGTTTGTTTCTTTGTTCTTCTTTTGATTTGCTACTCAGGAATTATTTTTTTTTTCTTTGTGTTTTCATGGGTTTGGTTAACCTCTTCAGGTTGAAGTTTTCCTTCTAACACTTTCAACAGGGCTGGAATCCAGGCAGATAACCATTTACATTTGGTTTTATTATGAAATCTCTTATTTTCTTCATCTATTGTGATTGAAAGTTTTGCTGAGTATAGTTGTCTAACATGGCATGTTTGCTCTCTTGGCATTTGTAGCATCCGTTCAGGCCCTTCTGGATTTTAGAGTCTCCATTGAGAAGTGAGGTGTTGTTCTAATATGTCTACCTCTATATGTTACTTGGTATTTTCTCCTTGAATATTTTAATAGTCTCTGTTGTTGTTGTTCTCTCCTTTTAGTGTTTTTCTCATTGTGTTATGTGGGAAATTCCTTTTCTGGTCCAGTCTACTCATTTGTATGCTTCTAGTACCTTAATAGACATCTCCTTTTATAGGTTAGGAAAATAATTTTTCTGTGATTTCTTGAAAATATTTTCTGTGCCTTTGACCTGGGTTTCTTCACCCTCCTCTTTTCTACCACTAACAGATTTGGTTTTTTCCTAATGTCCCAGATGCCTTGCATGTATGTACATGTGTGATTTTTTTATTTAATATTTTCATTGGCCAAGGTATCTATTTCTTCTCTCTTATCTTTAATGCCTGAGATTCTGTCTTCTGTTCTTGTGTTCTGTTGGTGAGACTTGTGTCTACAGTTACCATTTGAGTTTCCACATTTCTCATTTTCAGTTTTCCCTCAGGTTGTGCTTCCTTATTCGCTCTATTTTCACTTTCATGTCTTGAACTGTTTTGTTCATTTTATTAAACTACTTATTTGTGTTTTCATACATATTTTTTAAGGTCCCTGAGCATATTGATAATTACTATTTTGAAGTTCTTGGCTTGTGCTTCCACTACATCGTATTTCTCGGAACCTATTGTAATAGGGTTGATAGGCTGTAATGGAAATTTATTGTACTGGTTGTTGTTGATTGTATTTTACACTAATGTCTAGCCATTTGGTTTTGGAATGATTGTAATTCTAGTTGCTGATATCTGGTCTTCTATTTTTTAAGTAGGTTCTGTACGTTGGTTTCTGCTGCCCTCTTTGGGTCTTAGAAGAATATGGTGGCTGTGGGTTGCCTGGTAAAGAATGTTTCTTTTATCTGCTAGGTGTGGCTACTGGAGATCTTGGGTAAAAGGTGTTTCTAGGTATTTGGAGCTAACACTAAAGAATGAGGATGGGCTATCGAGTGGTGGATGAGGGGCTTGTTAAAGATTAGATAGGAGGGAGAAAAGCTGGGTGGGCACCAAGGTCTGTGTAGAACCTGGGAATGGGAGTAGGAAGGAAGGCCAGGCCACAGCAGGTGGTCTGATACAAAACTGAGGGGAAGACTAGGGGATTAGAATTAGAAAATAAGAGGGAGACTGAAGACGCTTTCCAGGTAGAGCCTCATTATGGTCAAACTTACCAGCTGACTTCCTAATGATAGACCAACTTGACTTTTCTGATACTTATTTTGCTAGTCTTGAAGTTTTGTAGCTTCTCTACTGATTTTATCTGCTACTTCTTTTCTTGTTCTTTTTATATTGTTTCATAACTGAAAATATATTTTTCTCAGCATTTTTTAAAGACAGCTGCTGTTAAAAGTCAAGCAAAATGAAAGTGACCATAATAATATTTTAAATAGTAATAGTGACCAGAACAGTCCACTGACTGTTGTAGTAAATTAATAAAATTTTTGGTCTATATAATGCTTATTATTAGCCCTAAGATTATCAGAGTGATACTATTTAATGCGCTTTCACAAAAAAATAAGACACAGACACCTGTTAGATTTATAATTGCCTTATTTACCTTGGGCCGACAGATCTTTTACTTGCACTGGCTCACTAAGTTCACTATCCATCCAATGCCATCTACCTTAATCCTCTTCATCTGGTCTACCTTCCATATATAATCCCATGGTACTTGCTTATATTCTTAGTCTAGGCCTTTTTGTGTCATTATTGGAGTCTTTTTTTTTTTTTTTTGTCATCCACATGGTTCCTTCTACCCTAAACCATCAAGGCATCATTTTTCCTCCTCTCTCCCAATCCATCTGTCTCCCATGATTCTTTTTGTCTTCTCCAAGCCAGGAAACCTTAGCCATGCCTACCCAATTCTGCCTTGCCCAGGTATAGGCTGTTTAATTTGCCAGTCAGGTAGGTTCACAAAACACGAATAGGTGTACTCAGATCTCGAAGGCAAGTAACATGCATCAGACCAACCTCCAACAATTGACATACAAGGTGATTTAACTTCCTGTGAAGACATGAGATCTGTAAAGAAGCTTGCTCTCCCCTGACTTCACAACCTAGTAGAATAAACTAGTCCACTTACTTCAGCTAGCAGTCACAATTTTAGATAAGAACTGTATAGTCATCAGGAGATACTTAAAAATTCATCGCAGGTTATACGTATTGGAAAGAAATAGATTTTTAGAGTGTCGCTGGAAAATTTAGCATACTAATATGTTTTATACTGGTATTCTTGCATAAAATAAATTATCATCTACATCTCTGTCCCAAACATCAAGAGCAAAGAAAACATCAGCACACTCAGAAAAAGTGAACACTGCAGAGACAAACTTCCCTCTGAACTGGTAAAACCTAATTTGTATGCAGTCATAGATTTTCTGAGATTTGTATTTCTCTTGTCCATTGGTCTTAGAAAAAAGACCCATCAAAGGAAAAAAAAAATGATGTTGGCTTTCAAATAGTTAGCCTGACATGACTTATCCCACATGGTTACAAAACACCACTTTAAGACTTGCTTATAATTATTATTATTATTATTATTATTATTATTCAGAACAGCATAAATCACCAATAAGTCTCCATTCCCAGATTGGAAACCATTTGGCGCTAGTTTTCTCTTTTCTCCTCCTGCCCCTTTGTAGGTTCAGCATCTACCACAGTATATGGCATGTAGAATCACAAATTAATATAGAAATGAGTATACCCTTGATTTATTTATAAAACTAAGAGCTTATTATTTATTTCTTCTTTCAGTTTCCACCTTTCCTCCCAGCCTCTGTAAGACTGCTTGGGGATATTTCTAGTAGTTCAGAGGTGTGCTCATAGAAGTTATCATAGATAACAAGATGTGTCTACCATCAAGATTACAGTAAAATTGTGACTATGCATATATAACTGAAATTGTGGTTGTTAGTGTATGAGACACATTTAAAAAACGTATTTTATTCATTTATATGATTTTTGCTGATCCAGGCATAGTGAATCATGCCTTGTGATCCCAGAACTCAAGAGGCTGAGACAGGGGTTAGCTTGACTTCGACGTCACCTTGGGCTGTGTAATGAGCTCCAGGTCAGCCCTGAGACAGAGTGAGATCATGTCTACAGAAATGAAGAAAATAAATAAAAATATCATTTCATGACATAGGCAAATACCTAAGAGCAATATAAAAATATTAGTACTGATCTGTTTCTTTCTCAGTTTTAACCTATGTTTTATCCTAGCACCACACAGACACCTTTTTACACAGACATCAGATTGTGCTGTACTAAGTTTCGGAGCATTATCGAACCATAAGCCAGCAGTAGTAAGGAATACATCACTGATGAGGAATCCCTTACAATGTATAATTTGGGGGAAAAAATTAGAACAGATCCAGAGACATTACCTTCTCCAGCTGTGGGCCATGCATAAATTTATTTCTCCTAGTATAAAAATACAGGTTTTTAGTAGAGGGGTTTGATTTAGATGTTAGATTTGACAATACTTACAATTCTTCAAACTGCATATACATATGTAGAATTTCTTGTGTGAGGAAATTATGTAGTTTAGTAAGTATCACATAGATGTCTTAGAGTCATATTTTTTCCTCCCTCCCTCCCTCCCTCCCTCCCACCTAACATCTAAATCAAACCCCTCTACTAAAAACCTGTATTTTTATAC
>NW_026596073.1:3674160-3676257 GCF_907164565.1 Psammomys obesus | reverse complement strand
CTTCCTTCCTTCCTTCCTTCCTTCCTTCCTTCCTTCCTTCCTTCCATCGTTCCTTCCTTTTAAGACAGTCTCAAGTACTCAAAGCTGGCCTATAACAAGGTGAGAGGAGATGTCATTAAACCTTGAGCTTCTAATACTTTCATATTTGATCATGATGTTTATTCTAATATCTATTTGCTATATCAGCTGATCAGAAATATCTTCTTAAATTTTAAAACTATGTTTCATATTGTAAAAAGCATTCATAACCAATGAAATGCCTACATGATAATTTTAGCTTTAAAATTATTCATTTTATTTTATACAACTTTGATTAAAAGATAGTGGCTGCATAAACAAGATCTGAACAACGACAATACCAATAGAGATGCTAACCTGGAGGCTGAGTATAGGTGCTGTTCTTGAAATCTGTTTTATTGGGGTTCCTTATGCCTCTGCCTGCCTTCACTCCAATCCTTCCATCCCCACACCTCCACCACACACACACACATACACACACACACACACACACACCAGGTTAGTGGTGAGAGGGGACATAGTTCTTTTTTAACTACTTCCTGCTGGTTAGGGTTGTTGGGTTCCTTGGGGCAAATCCAATCTTGCTTTAGGATACCTCCAACTTCCTCTACTCATCAAATTGCAACAAAAGCAACAAGGAGCAGCAGGAGAGAGTAGCAGTCTTCTTCTTTCTCAGAGCCCTCACCCCATCTCTGGGCTCTGGCATTTATTCCTGAGAGGGCCTGGCTAAATCAACTTTGTGACAGGCCCCCATTTTCTAGCAGGGATAGAACAGGCCTAAGTTTTCTGTTCCTCAGAAAAAGAAACTTCAGTTGCAAAATAAACAACAACAACAATAGCACACACACACACACAAAAAAAAAACAAAACAAAAACACAGAAACCAGCTTGGCCAGAACAATTGGCCTAAGGAGATAAGGTTGCTTAGCTATTGGTCTGAGAAGCCCCTAAGCCTTGATCAGGGTCATGTAGCCTTCCCCAGCATGAGCCATGCCCGGATCAAAGTCACGTAGCCTCCATAGTCTTCCACCAGTTTGGGCCGGTTTGAACAAGTTTAAAGAGCCCTCAGCCCCTAATCAAGCTCTAGCTAGCCCTAGGCAATCATCCTCATACCCTTGCTTGTGACCTGCACCAATCACAAAAAGGAAAACTTAACTGTCCCTGAAATTCCCCTAGTTGACCTTAAATAGAGCTTGCATGTTCATCTAGGGATTGGCATTCTGCCTGATGGTGATCCCACATGCTGGTTCTCTACAGAATAAATGCCTTTTGTTGTTTGAATGCTATTCCAGTTTGGGGTTGTTCTTTCAGTGTCTTCTGGGCCCTAACATTCCCTCTCAGGGTCCTCACAATTAAACTTTGTCTCTGGCTAAGACTATGCTCTTCTCAGCCTGCACAAAGAAAATAGTCTGCTGCTGTGGACAATCTGGAACAGCCCTATATCCCACACCTGGGATTAAAAGAAAAACAGGTTTATACAACATAACTAATTTTTAAAAAGACATCAAAACCTTCACTACAATGGAGAGATATTGTACCTTTTTTTCTCCATTAAAAAAAAATCAATGTAAAATTTGCCTTGATTATTTGATTTTGTAGAATGCTTTTTGATTATAGCCACCTCCTTTTCACTCATGAGTTTACAGCAACTGTGATTGCCTGTACAAGACCTGAACATGATCAAGCTCATCAATATTTTTTTTTTCATAGTAGGAAGGGACTCCTGAGCTCGCACCCATAACTGAGGAGCAATTGATAGTTATGGCTTCTAGGGAGGAAGAGTCCGTTTTCTTTAAAAGCGTGGCCTCTGGTAGGTCAACCATGTTCCAGTGGATGACCCTACATCTATGAGTACATGGACAATACAAACTGGACTATACTTGGTGAGTTATTTGTTAAAAAAAAAAAAAGAAAGAAGCAAAGAAAGAGAGAAAGAGGAGAGAGAGGAAGGAAGAAAGAGATAAAGAAAGAAAGAAAGAAAGGAAGGAAGGAAGGAAGGAAGGAAGGAAGGAAGGAAGGAAGAAAGAAAGAAAGAAAGAAAGAAAGAAAGAAAGAAAGAAAGAAAGAAAGAAAGAAAGA
>NW_026596073.1:3623225-3674150 GCF_907164565.1 Psammomys obesus | reverse complement strand
AGAAAGAAAGAAAGAAAGAAAGAAAGAAAGAAAGAAAGAAAGAAAGAGAGGACATGAATTTGGGGTATTGGGAAGATTTGTGACAATTTTATATATGTATACAATGAGTTTTTGACAGTTGAATACATATGTACAATTTATTTTGAACATATTTACAACCATTGTTCTCTACCCACTTCTACTCTTTAACCCCTATTATTTCTGTTGAGGCCTGCTTTAACTTTTTGCATCACTATAGCTCCTCTGTTGAGACCTACCTTAGTTTCTAACATAACTGCATTTCCTCTGTTAACACCTGCTTTGGTCTTTAGCATAACTGCAGCCATTTTATCTTTAGTCTTGGATTTTTGATAAGGTAAAACTGAGTTCTTAGGCATAAGAATAAATAGCCTTTACTTTCAATATTTGCTACTTAGAATAAAACCATAGATGATAAATGCGTGTTCTACTTGAGTTAAAGATAAATGTATGTTGTGTTAAGGTTAAACAGTAATATCTGTTTTATGTTCCTTTCTCTCAGAACACTGGAAAGTACCCAAAGGTTCCTCTACACTAAATCCCAGCCAATCAGCTTAAAGTGCTTTGTCTCCCTACCTAGATTGATTTTTCTTGCTTGGGTAGGCATGACATACCTGGAATAAAATTGATTCTTCCTGCTTGGTGATGATCTGTTTTCTTTAAAAAACTCACTTTGAGAATGACTGAGCATCACAGTCTTGGTTTCTGAATCCAGACTGTGTCCTAACTGGTCAGACTTTGCTAAGGGTTCAATAAACTTCCATCCCAGTTTGGTGTCTGAGTGGTTAGTGTGTGGTTATTCCTGAACCCCAACAATTCCGGTTTTTTTTTCATGTCTTTTTATTTTTATTATTTTTGTTTGTTTGTTTTCAAGTATGTAACAGAGACCTGGAGGTCTTTAACTCACTTTGTAGACCAGGCTGGCCTCGAACTCACAGTGATTACCTGCCTCTGCCTCCAGATGGCTGGGATTAAAGATGTGTGCCACCACAACCAGCCCTCATTTCTTATTTTTAAATTGTCCCGCTGAGTTTATGAGTAGGCTGGGGGTGAGACATACTGTCCAGAGTTTGGTTAACTGACCATTGGTTACATAGCTGAGAAAAATTACTTTACCTTTTTATTATTGTTATTTTTTATTGAAAATAGATTCTTTTCTCATACAGTATATCCGGATTATATAGATTTCCCCTCTATATGCATATAGATTATATAGATTTTCCCTCTACTCCTCCTAGTTCTTCTCCATGTCACTCCCACATTCATCCCCTTTCTCTCATTAGAAAAAAAAAAAAAAACAGGCTTCTAAGAAATAGCAACCAAATATGGCAAAATAAAATATAAAAAGTTGAAGGAGAATCTATTATATTGAAGTTGGACTCAGCAACCCAACAAGAGTTATTTTATTGTTGTAGGTTTTTTTGATTTGTTTGTTTTGGGTTTTGTTCGTTTGTTTTTGGACCACTATTGTTTGGTGTTACTGTAGATCTCTGGGCAATTTAGTCTCTAGTTCTTGGTTACCTAAACAATGTGGGATAGTATGGGTTCTCTCTCATGAAGTGGGTCTTGAATCAAACAAGACATTAGTTGGCTACTCCCAAAAGTTTTGTACCACCATTGCCCTATCATAATTTTCAGTCAGGACAGATTATAGGTCAAAGATTTTGTGATTGGGTTCGTGTTGATGTTTCTCTTTAGGTAGCTTGAGACATACTTTCCTACTCTAAAGAGATTACAACATAGGGGTGAAGACTCCAAGTAGGCACCAACTCCATTTCTCCATATTCAATAAGTTGTGTGAGTATTGATTGTCTTTTGACAGTGGGGTCCTATTGTCTGCTGAGAGCAACCCTTTGTCTTAACAACCGCCTAGGTTGTTTGTAAATTTCCATGGGACCTCCTTGGTCAACAGCTCAACTGAATTCAACCCAGTTCTGCCCCTGGAAGCCTCATCTGGCAGCAAGAGATAGTCAGCTCAAATTCTGTATTCTCCATTACTAGGAGTTGTATATAGTATATAGTACAACTTGAAACTGGATATGTTGAGCCCTCCAGAAGTTCTTTCATTTTTCAAGTTTATTTTAGTTATCCTGGGATTTTTGTTTTTTCTACATAAAGTTTAAAATTGTCCTTGCAATATCTGATAAAAAAAAATCATGTAGGAAAAAAAATCACGTAGGAATTTTGGTGGGAATTACATTGAATCTATAGATTGCTTTTAGGAGGATGGGCACTTCCTATGTTAATCCTACCAATTTGTTAGAGTGGGAGATTTTTCCATCTTCTGATATATTCAATTTCTTTCTTCAGAGACTTTAAATTCTTTTCATACATGTCTTTCACTTTCTTGGTTATATTTATTCCAAGATATTTTATATTATTTATATAATTATATTTAAATTAATTAAATAATACATAATTATATAATTATATATTATACAATAATATATTATATTATTAATAATATATTATATATTATAATATATAATTATATAAATAATATATTGTTTATATTATTTTATATTATTTGAGGCTATTATAAAAGATGTGTTGTTTCACTGATTTGTTGCTGAGTCCATTTGTCATTCATAGATAGGAAAGGTACTGAATTTTTTTAAGTTAATCTTGTATCCAGCTACTTTGCTGAGAGTGTTTAACAGCTATAGGAGTTTCCTGGTGGAAGTATTAGGGTCACTTTCATATACTATCATATCATCTGCAAATAATAGTATTTTGATGTCTTACTTTTTCACTTGTTTTCTCTTGATCTCCTTCAGTTCTCTTATTGCTCTAGCTAAAACTTTAAGTACTATATTGAACAGACATGAAAAGAATGGACAACCTTGTCTTGTCTCTGATTTTAGTGAAATTGCTTATATTTCTCTCCATTTAATTTGATGTTGGCCATAGGCTTTCTGTAAATTGCACTTAATATCTTTGGTATGCCACATGTATCCCACTCTCTCCAGGACTTTTATTACAAAGACTTATTGGATATTGTCAAAGGTCTCTTTTGCATTTAATGAAATAATCATTAGAGGTTTTTTCTTTCAGTTTGTTTATATGATAGATTATATTTATTGGTTTTCTTATTTTGAACCATTCCTGTGTCTCTGAGATGAAGCCTACTTGATCATGATGAATGACCCTTTGATTTGTTCTAGTATTCTTTTTGCAAGTATTTTGTAGAGTATTTTTGCATCTGTGTCTATAATGGAAATTGGTCTGTAATTCTTTTTTTTGTTGTTGTTGAATCTTTATGTATTTGGGGGTCAGGGTAACTGGTGGCCTCATAAAATGAATGGGACAATATTCTTTTTGTCTCTGTTTTGTGGAACAATTTCAGGAGTATTGATGTTAAATTAACTCTTCTTTGAAAGTCTGGAAGAATGCTATGCTAAAATCCTCTGGCTTTGGGCTTTTTTTTTTTATTGTGAAACTTTAAAGGACTGCTTCTGTTTCACCACTAGGGATTATATGTCTATTTCAGTTGTTTATCTAGTCTTGATTTCACTTTGATTAGCAGTACCTATAGATAAAAAATTTATCTTTTTTTTTTTTCTTTTTTTTAGATTTTTCAAATTGGTAGAGTACCTAACGATTCTTGGGATTTCCTTGCTGGATGTTATTGTGTCTCATTTTTTGTTTCTGATATTTTAAAGAATTTGGATCTTGTCTCTCCCCTTTTGGTTTGTTTGGATAAGGATTTGACTGTTTTGCTGGTTTTTTTCAAAGTACCAACTCTTACAATCATTGATTCTTTGTATTATTTGTTTCTATTTTATTGATTTCTGCCCTCAGTTTGATTATTTCTTGCCATCTACTCATCTTGGGTGTGTTTGCTTCTTTTGTGTTTTAGAGCTTTCAGGTGTGCTGTTAAGTTGCTAGTATAAGATCTCTCCAATTTTTTTTTTTAATGTAATCACTTAGTGCTATGAACTTTCCTTTCAGCACTGCTTTTCTTGTTCTCTAAATTTGGGAATGCTGTATATTCATTTTCATTGAATTCTAGAAAGTTTTTAATTCCTTTATTTCTATATTGACTCATTTTTCATTGAATACAGAGTTGTTTAGTTTACATGAATTTGTATGTCTTCTGCTGTGTCTGTTATTGTTAACATTGACCTTTAATCTGTGATAGTCTGATAAGATGCAGGGAATTATTTCAATTTTCTTGTGTCTGTTCAGACTTTCTTTGTTTCCAAGTATGAGGTTAATCTGGAGAAAGTTCATGAGATGCTGAGAAGAAGGTATATTCTATTGTGTTTGGGTGGTAATGTCTGTAAATATCTGTAAATATCAGTTGACTCCAAACAAAACAAATCAGAAAACCTGCTCATTGGTGAAAATTGGGTACTGAAGTCTCTCATTATCAATGTGTGCGGGTCAATATGGGATGTAAGCTGTAGTAGTGTTTTCTTTACACACTTGGTTGCCCTTGTGTTCGGGGCATAAATGTTAAGAGTTAAAATGCCATCTTGGTGGATGTATCCTTTAGTGAATAAGTATTATCCTTCCTGCTCTCTAAAGACTAATTTTGGCTTAAAGTCTATTTTGCTAGATATTAAAATGGCTACATGATCTTGCTTCTTAGATACATTTGCTTCCACATTTTTAAAAATCCTTTACCCTGAGGTAATGTCTATCTTTGAAGATGAGGTGTGTTTATTTGTGCAGCAAATAAATAAATCCTGTTTTTATGGCCATTTCTGTTAACTGTTAGTATTTAGGCAGCCTGCTTCTGGGTTGCCTAGCAACCTATGATGTCATCCTGTGTTGCCCGCCAGATAGCCACACCTGGCAGGCACGGTTACATTGCTCCTTAAAAGAACCAACCCACCACTTTGTCTCTCTCTTGCTGTCTCTTGCCCTCTCCTCTCTTGCCCTCTCCCCTTTCTCTGTCAGGGTGCCTCCCTCTCTTTCTTTTATCATGTCTTGCTCTCTCCTTCTCTTTCTCTCTTTTCCTTCATCTAATAAATCTCTTTCATATAAAATCTGCTGTGTGCATTATCATTTATTTTATTGTAACATTAACCTGTCTTTTTATTGGAGAATTGAGACCATTGTTATTGAGACATATCAATGACTACTGATTGTTGATTTCTGTATTTTGTTTTTGTTGTTGTTTTTATAATGTTTTAGTGAAGCTTGCCTCTATAACTCCTGTTTAAATTTCTAAATTTTTCTTTTTTCAGAATTGCCTCAATTTTGTGTGTGTGTGTGTGTGTGTGTGTGTGTGTGTGTGTGTGTGTTTTCCTGGCTTTCTTTAAGAGATTTTTTTCTTTCATTTTCTCTTTAAGGACCTCCTATCATCTTATATAGTTGGTTTCAAGGTCCTTTTCTTGTGCTTCAGCTATGTTGGGATATCCAGTGCCTGCTGTAGCAGGGATGCTGGACTGTAGTGAATACATATTGCCTTGGCTGTTTTGATTGTGTTTTTACACTAGTGTCTATGCATCTGGGTTGTAGATGATTATAGGTCTATGTACTGATTTCTTGGTTTGCGTTTATTGGTTGGGTGTTTTCTTTTTTCTGTCTGGAGTTTTGGATGTTGTAATGGCTGGGTGTTGCCTATTTTCCTGATGTGCTCACACTAAATGCCTGCTGATCTTGAAGGCTGGGATACAGGAGTGAGTTTGGGGAAGGAAAGTTGGGGGAGAAGGTCTTTGTGATCTGTTGCAGGTGAAATCAGAGAAGAAGGAAAATCTGTGGTAGCATTCCTGCTACAGAGCTGGAAATGAGACTGGAATGGCTGGGTCTCAGGAGTAGTAGAAGAGATGTAGGTCCACAGGGAGACCAAAGAATTGAAAATTGTAATTTTGGGTATTTGTTTGGGGTTTGGAACACAGGCCTGGGTGAAGGCTAGCCAGGTGGACACATATCCAGCCACCTGGGGAAAGGAACTAGCTTTATGGCATTCTTTTCTTGTCCACTAGAGATACAGGCCAGAACTGTGTATGGTCTTGATGCCTAAAGTAAACCAATCATTTCAAAAGTCAATTTCCCTTACCCAATCATGTAACACCAAGGCATATAATTCCCAAGGCATATTTTTTCCCTTTAAAAACCCTGTTCCCCTAGACTGAGGGGCCACTCTCTTCCTCTTCAAATAGGGAGAATGCTGCGACCCAGGCTCAAGCTTGTAATAAAAAGCTCCTCATGTATTTTGCAGCAGTCGATTCCTGGTGGTTGTTGGAGGTCTCACAAACTGGGCATAACAACTTCAGCCTACTTGTTACCTAAATGAAATACTTGTCCTGGTCAAATTGTCTGGGGAACTGTAAATTTTTCAGACAGCTGACATAGACACTGTGAGAGATGCAGCTTTGAGCTAAATAACTCTTTTACTGTATTATCTTGCTTTTGAGCTGACAACCCCTGTTTCTTTGTTATTGTTGTTATTATTTTGAGAAGGTCTCACTACTTATCTCAGATAGAGATGACTAAGCTGGCTTTTAACTCTCTGCAGTCTTCATGATTCAGTCTCAGAGAATATTTGCTTTATAGTTATGATTCACGACACTCAACTACAGTTGGTGATAGTTTGGATACTAATCTCAGTCTCCAACATCATCCTAAAGGCAAACATTAACCTTGAGATCCAAGTTCCATAAAATTTTGGACTTTGTTTTTTTCTCTGTCTCTTCCTCTCTCCTTCCCTCCATTTTGCAATAGAGTTCTGTTGTCTAGGCTGGCTTAGACCCATCCTAGAGGAAAGGATGATCTTGAACCTTAAACTTGTAATTCTCTAGTCTCTGCTGCCCGAGTGCTGGGTTTACAGGCTTGTGTCACTTCATCTGAAGCTTACTGCATGCTAGGCAGTCACGCTAACAAATGAGCTACATTCCCAGTCCTTTTGCCCTGTTATTTATTTATTTATTTGTTTGTTTGTTTATTTATTCATTCATTCATTCATTCATTCAGATTTTTCCTAGACATTCTTCGGTTAGTCTCGCCCTTTGAGAATCTTTGTTCTACAGGTAGCTATAGTAAGTTGTTGTAACCATAAGCACTTGTCCTGCCACGTCTCTTTCAAATGTTGTAATGTTTTAGAAAAGCTCACCGAATCTGTAAATTGTCTTCTTATTTTTCCCCTAAAATATAAATTTCACATTACTTGAAATCTGCACAATTACACACATTTGCATTCAAGGTTAAGCATTATCTCTCTGAATGCAAGTGTTTTTTCATGAATAAGTGGCACCACCTACAATGCTTATCTTCGTTGGACACCAAGTCTACTGTTTTCCATAGTAAATTGATTTACATGTTTATCAGGATGCTTCCCCCTTCCTTTTCACATTTAGTTTCAATTTCTCTTGATTAGTTTAGCTAGCCTCCAGGCAAATGCACCCTCCAAAGGGAAAATAGTACTTGAGTTTGACAGAGCTTAGAAAATAAGATAAAAACAGGGAAGGCATTCTAGCCATTTTAAAGCTGCAGAGAAAGAAGCATAACTAGGGGAATAGGGAATATTATACAAATAATGATGAAGTTGAAAAAGAAAAACAATCAATGAAAATTAGGTAGAAAGGGTAGGTATAGGCCACAAAAATAACCTTGAATTTTAAACGGAAAATTTGAGTTATTATATACGCAGAGATATGCACAGGAATCTCATAAAAACACAAAACTGGAAGCCATAAAATATATATGCAAAAGACCTGTAAGACTAAAAGAAAAGAAAAAAATATGCCCTGATTCAATTATGTGAGACAAAGGTGCTATTAAGTTCATTTTGTGTTGGCCATCTATTGCTAGTCATAGCCCTACCCTTTAGAATGGTTTACTTCCCTAGTGGGACATCCTTTAAGAAAACCTCTTTCTTTCTTTTTTGGCTAGTGGTTATCATTTGGAATTAACCTCTGGGATGAAGGCCTGTGTTCAATTCTTTCAGTGCTGGGACCCTATCTGGTTCAGACCAATGCAGGCTGTCTGTATGCTGCTGCAGTCTCTGCTGTTCATATGTGCACAGGTTCTGCTGTGTTTAGAAAGCCTTTTTGTCTTGGTGTCCTTCATCCCCTCTGGCTCTCAGACTCTTTCCACGTCCTCTTTTGCAGTTTACTGATGCCTAAAAAGAGGGATCTGATGGGGATATCCCATTTAGGTCTCTTATTTTCTGCAAACTCCCTGGCTGGGTCTCTGTATTTGTTCCCATCTACTGCAGGAGGAAGCTTCTCTGATGATGGCTTATAAAGGCACTGATCTAAGAGTTATTGCAGAATGCTAATAGGAGTCATTTTATTGCTGCTTTTCAAAAAGCCCTCATCTGAAGTTGCTCAACATGGCATTTGAAATAGAATGCTGTAAAAGTGGAATGTTGGAGACAGTGAGTGATAGCAAAGTCCATGAAGGGAAAAAAAAATTATTTTGTATAAAAGTCTAAAATGAAACTTTAGGTGAAAGAAGTGAACATTTTAAGGGATGATAAGGAAAAAGATGAAAGGGAAATACTATGACGAGACCTTTACAACTTAGTTCTGAGGAAATGGTATCTCTCACATATAGTGGGAGGGTACTTGGAGGATGAAAGATGGATCTGTGAAGCGTAGAGTAAAGCAAGGGAACTCTGCTGATAACTGCCTGTGAACTCAGTTAATGAGAGGACACTCACAGGAAGGAGTTAGCAGTAACCAGGGAGCCCACTACTTCCCACACTTCAGGGCGCTCTGTTGTTGCATTTTAATTAACAAGTGATAGAAACCCAACTTGAACTAGTTTAAACAATGAAGAAGGCTTTTGTCTTGCTTTTCTTTTAATAATGCTGGTATAGCCCTGACTTTGTCAGTTCTTGGAGTTTAAGGACAAACAACTGTGATTTGGTTGAAACCAGAACTTTCTCTCGGCTCTCTACCTCCCCCTGCCCACCTCTGATCACTGCTATTCACTTCATGCTAAAAATGGTGATTTCTAAATGCTCTGGAATCACATCACTTGAGAATTTTTTTTAAAGAAGAACCGTGAGACCCGAGTTACATGAAATCTGTGGAAGAGCTCTGATTGGTCTGTCTTGTGTCACAAACATGCGCATGTGGCCATGGGAGAGAAACAGGATAGTTAAAGATCTTGGGCAAGTAGGCACATTACTAAAAGTAAACGGTGAGAAAACCTGAATACAAAGGGAAGAAACCACAGTTCTGATAGATATTTTAAGTTACACTTCCCAGCTTTAAAAAAATTACAATTGTCTTTATGCACAATTCTCTTTCTCTCTCCCTGTCCACCCCCTCTCTGTATGTGACTTCTGAAATATTGTTCTGACTGCTATTCTATATGTGTGCTTTGTCACATACCCTCCCAAATGTATATAACTAATTAATTAAAATTCAATTTTAAAAACCTCTCAGGCATTTACACACAGGTAGCTGTATTGTATGTTAATGCCAATAACTGCTATACTGAACAGCAGGCTATATCATTACTAGTCATTAAAATCAAAATTAAAAAATTATGGAATGATAACGAAATAAAACAAAAACATGTTAAATGGGTGTGTACCAACTGCATCTTACATTTCTAAAGAAATTAAAGGTGTCACCAAATATATGTTGATGTATCAAAGTAGAAGCTTCAGGATGAGCAAAGAAAAAGACCCATAGCTTTGTGAAGTGAACAGGATGAGATCCAAATCACAGAAACACGGCACTAATAGCCAAGTCAGAAAACTAACGATATTGTAAATCAGGCTCTCATCTATAACAAAACTATGAAATCCACAAAATGACTAGAGAAAGCAGAAGGCATTGAGAAGAGGAAGAGTAGCAGGAGCACAAAGAAAAGAAGAAAAGAGAAGCACATGTGGAATTGATGCATTCCTGTGCTGCCTACAGTATTTCAGTAAAAATACTGTAAAATTGCCTAAATGATAACACAGAATTCTCCAGATTTTACAGGCCAGAGAGACTGTTTCAGTTCATGGAGGCCTCAGATTCAATCCTCATGGAGAAGTGAAGTGCTATTCATTGCCTAAGAGCACATCTAAAGGCACGTGGCGCTCAGGAACTATTAACTAGAAATTGACTAGTATGTAAGCTAGCATTACCTTGAGTTAACTTAATGTTAACTTAGTTAATGGGGATGTAAATGATTTTTTTTTTCAAATATCAATGTCTTGTTATACTGAAACATGAACATAACAGACTACCCTAGACTACCCACATTTAAAAAAATAGGTATTTTCTATATCTCTTGATGGATTGTCCCTTCTATTAGGTGAGATAAGTTATTATAATTTATTCAGATATGTTTGAGTCTAGAGAGCACGGCAAATAAAGATTAGATCACCTGAGTTCTGAACAAGTGAAACACAAGTGAAAAGTTTAAAATACATAGAAGAGAATAAAGTTACAGTCTTTATCAATAATGGTGACAGTATAGGTGGTAGCTCATGTCTATCGGAAAGTAGTGTGTTTAGCATGACCAGAGAATACAACTGATCCACCCATGTACAGGCTGGCTTTCAGCTTGACCTTTGTGTTTTCAGTCAGAGCACAGGTGAGCAAAGCTGTATAACTTTGTTTTTATTTATTTATTTATTATGTGTGTGTGTGTTCACTGAATGTTTGTGTTCCTGTATAAAATATATATACAGTGTGTATGTATATATGTATGCATACATATTTTGTGTGTGTGTATGTATGTATATGTGTGTTTACATGTGCATTTAGAGATCACGTGTCAACTTTCAATGTCATCATAAATTGTTTTCACCTTATCTTTTGAGACAGAGCCTCATGCTGAACCTGAAACCCATGAATTCTCTTGTCTGCCTGGACAAGCTTCAGAGGCCCTGCTTCTGCCCTCCCAGTGCTGGTACTACAGATGTTTCACTCTTCACTTGCTTTATATGGGTTTGGGGATATCAAGTCTTGATCTCACACTTGTGTCGCAAACTCTTTACCCACTGAGCCATTACCTCAACCCCTAAAAAGGCATTTTTTATTGCAAGTACTCAATCCCAAAGCAATAGAGAACAAGTGACCGGATTCCCCAGTTGTACTCATGATTTGCTAATTAGGAGAAGTAAAAATGGTAATAGGCTTGACTGTTCCCACAGCAGAGTCTCTATTATATGAAAAGCGAATGAACAAAACAACAACAAAAAAGTCCCCTAACCTCCTTGCAAATAAATTGCCTTCATTTACTTGTCTTTAGTCCTACACTAAAAGATAATTCAGTCTGTCTTGTAGTTCAACATGGATAATTGAGAGACTATGTCATGCCATTGTCATCTGAGGTTTCTTCAAGTCAATCTGAAGGACAAAGTTCAACAACATTTTGAACATTTTTCACTAGATATTCAGATATATATAATCACCTGTAGGTAGTGAGGGGTCAAGTAGATTGTGCTTCTGTAAAAGACAAAAATGGAAACAATCATGGATTTGGTAGAGTGAAGTTACTGGCAGAAAGACAATCCTATGGAACGATCGTTTTAGAGATAAAAGAAGAAATAGAACCCCAACACATCATGTTTGGGAATGATATGCCTCAGTGCTGAAGGAGGTATTAATGTTGAATTCTGCTAGATTCCTGCATTAAGGAATGTGTGTATAAAGCCAAGCCAAGACCACGTTGAATGTAGACTATGCAGGTGCACTGAAGATATGGACTCAGCCCTCAAGTTTACGTTTGGGAAAGTTAATTTACATAAGAGATCGCATCTTCAGCCAGGTTTTTCTCCCTCACCAGCAAAATATCCTTTCCTCAAAGGCCAGGACTCTTGACTCTGAATGAAAACGGGGAGCGACTTGCACAAAAGCAGAGGTAATATTTCAGTACAATCTGCTGCTCATGAAGTCATACATGGTTAGCAACTTGATTGTCTCGCTTCCTTGACACTTTTGGATTTAGAAAATCTTAGTGATTCTTCTGTGTAACAGGCCCTGTCATTTTTATATCTTGTGAAAAATGTGATTAGATGGTGAGATCACAGCTGCAGGAGATGGGCTAACCTGCAATGTGGAGTTTTCCTTTCAGACATTGTTGGGTGTCATTAAAAAGGAAGCGTGTCTCCTGCTCTAGCACTGGCCTGAAAGCTTATGGTTTTAGTTCCCCTCCAGTGAATGCCAACATAAATGTCAAATTCTTGGAGAGGAAAAATGGAAATGTTCTAAGTTGTAGCATACATGAATTAAAATTCTGCAGAAATAAGAGTTGCGTATAGAGAAAAAAAAGTTAATGATTAAACTGCATAATTAAATGCTACATTCCAGAAAAATAATGTAGGGATAATCTGCTTCCCCGACTATCTGCTATTTATTATAGAAGGAAACTATAGAATGCATTTAAACTTTTAGATAGAACCAGCGGGGAAGGATTGAAAGTCATTTTATTAAAGACAATATAATTCTTACTTGCACTTTGTTTTGCTGGTGAATTCAGGCTTCCAGTTGTTTGATATGACTCATTGTCTTTATTTTAGAAGCTCTTTTAGACAGATAGAATGTGAAAAATTTTCTCGAGCTAGTTCTTGTTGATAGCTGCCTTGAAACCAAGAATGGTCGTGTCTGCAGAGTACCTGGCTCCTCAGTGTGTCTAGACTTTCAGATGTGTGCAACCCAAGGCATAGAGATCCTTCTGGCTGAAGAGAGCTATGTGTGCAGTCAAACACAAAATCATAATCTTTCTTATATGAGGGTTTTGCTTTTACTTTTCTTTTATTCTCTCTATTATTTCTTTTTTATTTTCTTTTTTTTGTAATTGATAATACAGTTCTTGAGTTTGAGTTCTATGGATGACTTTTGCAAAGGCAAAAGGTAAAGATGATTAGCACCAAGACTTCAGTCTTTTAGGCTGAGGGAGTCTTTGTTTTAGGAAAATTGAAATAGAAAATTTTCCATAGTTATATGGTTTTTCAATTGCCAGGTGAGGCAATAGAATGAAAGAATACTGATTGCTTTTAATTCTTGTTTCATTTTATTTTAATTAATTTAATTGTCTAAGGGTAGAGACTGATAATAAGACCTAAAATAGAAGCCTGAAGTAATCAAGTGAGTTATAAGCCCTTCCTTGATGTTCATTCAGCCATCAAGTATTTAACAATGCATTTTAATTATTTTTCTTTTCCTTTTTTAAAATTAATGAGTTTTATTCTTTGAGAATTTCATACCTATAAAATGTATTTTAGTCATATCAAATCCCCATCAGTTCCAATCAGTTCATGCTCTTTTCATGCATTCTCCTACATCTCTTCCCAACTTCATTCCTTTTTTTTTTTTTTTTTAATGAATCACAGAGTCCGATTAATTGTGTTCAGTGAACATGGATATAGAACTATCTGTTAGAGCATGAACAATGTATCAGGGGTCACACTCCTGATGGGAAACTGACTCTCTTCATTCAGGAGTCATCAACTGTCAAATAGTTTTTCCTTGGAAACTTGGGAGTCCCTCCGTGTTTCATGGTGGAATGGTTATTGTCTTGGTCTTGTGCAAGTCTTATATAGGCAACCATTGCTGCTGTGAGATCATGAATGTATTGGTTTTGTCAGAGCAGAAGATACTTTTTAGAAGCAGTCTTCTGTAATATGTGGCTCTTAGAATCTTTCTACCCCTCTTCTGTAGAGATAAAAAATTATTTGTAAAGTTAGACTATTAGCTTCTTAAAAGCTCTAAGAAAATTAAACTCTTTCTAAATTTTAAGTTGTGTCTGATGAAAATGAAAGGGAAAGGAGAAATGACACTGTATTAATTTCCTTCATTATCTTAAACATTTCAATTTTGTTTCCTTTGCCCTAGCCTACTGCATTGTGCTCTCTGATTTTAACATTTGCCCTATATGCTCCTATCTACTCTTTATGTCATAAATCAAATAACATTCCCTTTCAAAATCTTTTTATAAAATTTAAATAAAGTAATTTCTCTTCTTTCATATATATATATATATATGAAATTTCTCTTCTTTCATATATATATATATATATATATATATATATATATATATATATATATATCCCATATATATATATATATGGGATAACTCCCCACCGCTCCCACTGACTCTGATGAAATTGTTCCCTTTATTTGTCTAAACATTTTGTTTGTTCCTGTAGATGGGTGCTTTTTCATGTTAGGCTTCGTAACTGTCTTACATTATTTCACTTTTAGCGTGCAAAGGGTGCCTGTGCATCAACACATAATCAGCAGACATTTGATGTTGCAGTTACTGAATGAATATACAAATGGACCATTCTATTCGCACAAATTATAGGTATATATGTCCTTTTGGGTCTCCTGTCTCATTCTCTCTCTTTCTCTGTCTGCTTCACTCTGTGTTTTATTTTGTTTTGTTTTTTCTATGCACGAGGTTTATTAAGTGGGTATGGAGGGAGTGGGGGAACAGAACATGATGGGGAGAGAGAAAGAAAGGGAAAGGGGGTGCCGAGAGAGAGAGAGAGAGACAGAGAGAGAGAGAGAGACAGAGAGAGAGAGAGAAGAGGATGAAGAAGAGAGTAAGAGAGCGTGTGAGAGAGAGAGCCACTCTGTGTTTTTAAATGAGAACCTCTTCTCTACCAAGACAGTGGTAAAAACATGGATAAAAATAAAGGAAAATAACCATGTCACAGAAGGAAAAAAAAAAACAAAAAACAATAATAACCTTGAGCTTTCAAAGACTTTATCCTAGTCTCCCATTTCTCAAAATAACTGCAGGAATAATATAATACCTCTTTGATGCATTTAAGCTCCTGTTATGTGCCTTAAAGCCCTCTACTTTCACAGCCTTAATGCCGTGACCATGAGAAGAGCACACAGATTTAAAAACACTGGCTCACCTGGCATTTTCAGCGTTTTTTAGCCACTCTGAATTGTACAACAGGCATTTGTTTGGAAAAGCCCAAACACCCAGAACGTCCCTAAGTGGGTCAAGCAGTCACTGTCAGCCTCATGATGCTGTTAACACAGAAATGAGAAATTAAGTCACTCATGACGAGCCTGCAACTGTAGGACAAATGCTTCAATGCAATCAAGAAACACTTATTTACAGTACAAGCATAAAAGATTTCATCTGCATTAACATCTCCTGCCTTTAAGAAATACGTATAATAGTAACTTTATAACGATATTACCTGGTCCTTGTAGGGTATAGAACTTTTGTTTATAGGTCTGTGGATAACCATTAGTTTTAAGATTTTTGACCGAAGATCTTTAACCAGTTAATGAATATAACAAATTTCCAAAATTCTATCCAAATGGTGGACTAATGTGATGTTCCATGATATAAATCCACATGTTCCAGAAAACATTATCATATGTCTGTGTGTGATGAGTATATAAGGACGAGATGGAATAGAAAGGAGGAAAACACATGTTGACATGAGGGTATAAGTCAAATTTTGAACATGAAAACATTTGTTCTGGAAATATAAATTAAGATAAAATACGTGAATTGAAGTGTTTCGAAAGTCATCAAAGGCAATACAGAAGAAAAGATTCATAATATGTTGCGGGATTGCATGACATTATGATGTAGTTACAGAAGCCTAAGTGTTTGTAATTGGACAGTAAGTGTAATTTCATTTTTTAGTAATTTTCTCGATGGAAAGGGAGAGTTCCAAAGGAAAGCAACTTATCTGACTCACAGCAGAACTACACTACAGCTGTTGCTCAGTCTCAGCTCACTGCAGACTAAAGCCAGCTTTCAACTGTTGATAATTGGTATCCATGATAATCTCTGGAATCAGTTGAAATTGTAAATTTGTAAGCAATGAGGGTTTGTTAAAAATGTAGTTTGGATGAAAAGTGTAGAAACCAATATGCTGGCATTAAACCAGGACTCATCGCTCTCCCTGAAATTTTCTACTTTTCTGGACTTTTTAGTTTCCAAATCCATTTAGGATCTTGCTTTCTTCTTCTGTGTTTGCATAAAAGAGCAATCGTGCTATTAGAAAATGCATCTCTTTGCATATACAGTGTGCTGGGTTCACTCAGACAGGCTTTTAGGATGGCAACTTGTTCTCACTTCCCAAATTGTACATATTCATGGAATTGTTTCTATTCTACATGGCTCTTGGTGCTAAAGTACAGCTTTAATATGCAAAGTTTGGTAGAGCTTATCATGAATCATAATATTTATGATGAAATCTATCTCAGAATTTTGTGATAATAGAAAGAATAGAAAGTTTTGGATCATCAGCTTTACCAATGGATTTCATTAGTCGAAGAAGAAGAAGAAGAAGAAGAAGAAGAAGAAGGAAGAAAGAAGCAGAACTGGAGATGGTAAAGAGAAAAAAATGGGAAAAGTTACACACAAAATTTTGACAACTTATCCCAATATTCATTCAAGTTAGTAAGGCAATGATCTAACTTGCTCTAGTCTGGGGTCCTTTCACAGCTCATTAATCACTGAACATTAAATAGCCCAGGATAGCTGGGCTCAACCAGTCAGTAGACAGCCCATAATGATGACCGTGGGGCAGATCAGCTGAAGGTGGTAAGCCCAGGCCTAGAAACCTAAACTATTTGTCATCATAGCCAGGTTAGCTTGGCAGATGCTCTGCTTTTAAGGAAATCAATTCTGAAACGTTCAAGTTCTCTGACAGAAAGCAATGCAAATCATCTATTTATTTCTGTAATTTTCCAAGTTCTAAAAGAAAAATGAGTTTTAAGAGATTATGATGGAATCACAATGAACAATAATTTCCTCCTTAATTACCAGCAAATATTGCAAGAATATAATGCAATTGGCAAAATAGTTCTTACATGAAGTGTGCCCTCACAATCCCAGTAGGATCCTTATGGCTTTTAGAATTGCCTTCCACTTCCTTCTCGCTCTTACTCCTCTCCGAACTCAGTCTGCCATAAAGGAATCTGACTTGGTTTTTAGACTCCTTACTATTACCAACCTGACTGCAACAGAGAATTGCATGGTAATGGTATCCATGTGCTAGTTAAGCATCTCTTACAAAAACAATTTTGAAAATCTACTCTCCTCGTAAAAACCTTATAAGAAACAAGTTTCTCTTAGATGGAAATTATTTATAAACACCAGGAAATTGTCTAGAATTGAATGCCTTTCACATAATAACAGATATTTTCTGATATTTGACAGTTTTATTTGAAGGCTTGGCTGATAGCTTCTTTTTACATTTCTTACAGGTTGTCTCTCTTGTTATTTTCTTTCTTTGAAGAGGGGTCTTAGGTGTCCCTTGTACTCACTATGAATCCAAAGATTGTTGGGATCCATAAGTAGGCATCGCTACAGCCAGCCTCACGGGACCTGACAAACCAGATATCAGGCATCTGTGAAGCCGCCTACGGACCACCTGGAACCGCCTGGAGCATGCTCTGGGTCACCTTATAAAAGAACTCCAAGCTCCTCCTCTCTCTTTCTCTCCTGCCCTGCCCAGAGATGGGTCTCTATGACTCCTTCCTCCTCTTTCCCCTTCCCTTTCTACCTTCCCTTAATAAACCTCCCACGTGGAACCAGTCGCGTGGCATGATTTGTGAACCCGCCGTGTAACTCTTTTGCACAATCCTAACGAAGATGACCTTAACTTCTGACCCTCCTGCCTCCATTTCCCCAAGGCTGAAATTGTAGGAGTATTGCAATCCCAAATTTATGCAATACTGTTGATGGGATTGAGGGTTTGTGCATGCGAGGTGGCTTCTCTATCCGCTGGTTAAATCCCTCGCCCTTTCCTTCCAGTTATCTCTGTTGTCTTTATATAAAACCAGGAGAACATACTGATAGAGAATTTAGGATATGACAAATTTGGAATTTTCTTGATTTAGAATATCTTTTTATGGTGTCTGCTATGATGCTTCCTTACGAATTCCATGATTAAATACCACGCTACACAAAATGAATTATGTAACATGTGTTGCCATAGAATATTTTAAAACAATTAAATATAATAAAATACGTTTCAGATTCACTTATAAAATCTGGAAGCGTCATTTACTTATGAATAATTAGCTTCCTAACTATAACTTTCTTCTGTGTTCTTAAACGTATTTCTCATTGTATACAATAGAGAAAATTAGCTAAAATAATTGTCCTTCAATTTGTTTGAAAGATAGATTTTTGATATATGCTAAATGTTAATGTTCCCTTTCTCTGGATTAATCATCATTGAATATTTCATCAGAAAGTACATCTAAAACCACATTTAATACTTGTTTTGAAGTTTTGTCAGGGAGATGAGATTCGGATGAAAACACCAAACTAAAGCTGTCAGCCTAGACTTCTCTTGATTTCCCTTATGGGAGCTTCTCTCTCTGTAGCTGTGATGGCTATATTGTCTGCTCTCTGCTCTCACACTCTCATTAGGCAATACTCTACTGTTCCAGGGAGTCTATGCCTTAAATCAGCGCTTCCAGTTTCTGGAGCTGTGCTCATGTAGGATTCCACAAGGAGAGTGAAGCTGTCAGAAGGGAACCACTGACTCAAGAATTCAAAACTTTCCAGGTACAGTGAGAATATTAATGAAGTAGAAGAGGCATGGGTGGGTGTCAATGGTGGTAAAATATTACTTAATCCCCAGGTCACCTTGGAATCACCAAGGGCATAGCTGGGCTGTAACAGCAAATTGCTTCCAGATAAAAATCTTTTTTACTAGAATACTTGACTGCAAGAGTTTCGCTGTTTTCTCAGCGCCACCTTTTGTCTCTCTTCCAGTTTCCATGACAACTATTCAAATTGTTATCTGAACTCCTGGGTGAAACTTATGTAACTCACTAGTGACAGTGCTAGTATCTTTCAGATTCTGCCCAGAGCAACACAAAACCCAGCAGAGAAATTATTGGTGAATAAAGGAAGACTTACTGTACAAGAAAAAGGCTTCACCAGAGCTTTCTTTAAATATTTTACTTCTCTAACGCAATTGAAATAATTCAGTTAACTTATAAAAGACTTTCAGAAAAATATCCCTATTTAGCTTTAATTAATTCTTGTCATGTAGTTATTAGCACAGTGGTAATGTTTTGAAATGCTGTTGAAAGTGAACGAGAGTCATCCAAGACCTTTCAATGTTTATTATCTTTCAGGGTGAGAAATTCTAAGGAAATGCTCCAAAACGAGCATTCTACAACGTAAAATACAATAGCAATGAAAGTGATTTACTAAAATTGTTAATATCTGTATAGTATTCCACAATTAAATGGTATCTTTAAATGCAATGATTTTGCTTGTTGCTATAGAGATAGACACAAAGGCCAATAATCAGAGTAACTAGAAGGCAAATAATATGGAACATAAAAAGAGATCGCTAGAAATGAGAAAGATGAACACAGTTAACAGTCACTCACTTGTATATGCTATTAAAAACAAACACTTGAAAATACAACCAAAGATGTGCAAATACAAGAAAAAAAACTTCGGGTTGGGGAGATGACGAATTCATTGGTAGAGTATGTGCCTCACAAGTGTGAGGACATGAATTCTAGCCCTAGAACCCCTGGGAAATGCAAAGCATAGCAAAGTACACCTGTAATCTCAGTGTGGTAGAAGGTGCTTGTGGGTAGAGATGGACACATCCCTTGCTCTCTGTGACCAGGCCATCTAGCTGAATCAGTAAGACAGCAAGAAATTGTGAAAGATGCTTGATATCAGTTTCTTACCTCCACTGGCATACTCACATGCGTGTGCACCCCTACCCCCCACACACATATTTTCACATATAACACACACTCAAACGTCTACTCTCCAACACACACACACACACACACACACACACACACACACACACACACACACACAGAAAAGCACAAACGAGATTTCACCTTTATTTAAAAGTTATCAATTAGAGCTAGGTATTGAACCCAGCTGGTAGAGTGCTTGCCTAGCATGAGGCTCTAACTGGATACTTATGTACTTCATAGTTCGTAATACACAGCATTAAGACACACACCTGTAATCCCAGTGCTCAGAAAGGAGACTTCGGAGGAACAGAAGTGCAAGGTCTTCTTCCTCTGGATAATAAGAAAGAAAAAGATTAATGTTGATTTTTGGAAAATACTTACATAAAATTACTGACCATGTCTTTCCAACAAGTTGAGAAGGTGGATATGAGGGGGAAAAAATCTGATTCTTAGGGTTGGAGAGATAGCTCAGCACTTAACAGGACTTATTTTTCAGTACCCATATGTGTTCCAGGGGATCCTATAAAACATATGTTTAGGTTTGCTTTTATTAGATGCTGGTGTCTCTGTTGTGGAAAAGAGAAGAGACTGGAGATACTTGGTCCTGGATATTGAAGAGGTCACAGGAACTACCTTCCGAGCTTCTAAGTGTTGTGCCAGATCCACAACACCCCAAAAGAGCACCAGGAGTCCAGTCCATTGCAAAACACATGAGGATCTTTTTATTACAAGGTAGCTCAGGGCCATACACCCTCACCACCATATTGTTTGAGAGTGAAGAGGCCCTTGCTGAGGTTAGGTGGTTGATTTAAAGAGTCCAGTCCCTCCAAGCACGCCCAAAGCAGGGGGATTCCTGCCTGGTAAGTGTCTATTGATCGAAACACAAAAGGGGAGGTTGCATTTTGAATTGAATGGCTATAAGAAGGCCCCCAACCATTACTGGTCTGGCTTCCCTTGTTTGGCTGTTCTAGGGGAGAGGGGCCGATTTCCTAGCAACTGTATCTCTAGTGGACAGGAGAGAGTGCAGTAAGGCTAGTTCTTCCCAGCAGGTGGCTGGACATGTCTCCACCTGTCTGGCCATTGTTCAGGCTTGCACTGTAAACTTTAAACCAATACCCCCCCCAAAAACTAATTTTTAATTCTTTGGTCTCTCATGAGCAGTTGGCAGGGGTTAAGGAAAAGCTGGGCTAACTACTTTCCAGCATTCTATGTTAGGAAGTTGTTTCCTCATTGGAAAGGAGCTTGACCCAGGTGATGTGAAGGTTCCTCTTGGAAACTCTCACAGTACAGTGATAACCATGGTTTATAAAACACCGTAAATCAGCTTGCAGGCAGAAATTACATGCCATTTCAATAATTTGGGAAGACAAGTTAGAGACAATGAAAGTTAAATTGGACTTTAATCATGTAGATTCTTCATAATTGAATGAATGGTAACAAATATTTAAGCATGAATGCATTTAGTTTTCATAGTTTGTTGTCATGCTGTGTGTGGGTTTCAGGCTTAGCTAGCATTTCTTTCCCAAACTTCCAACCTTTTCAAAAATTTTATTTATTTTTTCACTTTACATTCTGAACTCAGCCGCTCCCTCTTTTCCTCCTCCTCTCCATCCTGTCCCACCCTTCCACTCACTTCTTCCCCTCCATTTCTTAGAAAAGGGAAGACCTCACCAACAACAGCCCACCCTGGCATTTCCAGTCACATCAGGACTAAGCCCATCCTCTTCCCCTGAGGGCAGACAAGGCAGGGCAGCTAGAAGAAAGTGATTTAAAAGCAGGCAGCAAATTCCATGTCAGAGACAGTCTCTGGTCCACTTGCTAGGAGACCTACGTAAAAACTAAACTGTGTGTGTCAGGAGGGCACAGGAGCAGGGCAGGGGCTAGATCTAGACCATGCATACTCTTTGGTTAGTGCTTCAATCTTTGCAAATCCTCATGGGCGTAGGTTAGTTGACTCTGTTGGTCTTCTTCTGAAGTTATTGTCCCCTTGGGATCCTTCTGTTACACATTCTCTCCCACCCCTCATTCTTCCACCACACTCCCCAAGCACTGCCTAATGTTTGGCTGTGGGTCTGAGCATCTGTTTCAATCTTCTGATGCTGGGAGAAGCCTTTCAGAGGACAGCTAATGCTAAGCTCCTGTCTGCAAGGATAGCAGAGTATCCTATTAATAGTGTCAGGGGTTGGCTGTTCCTCATGGGGTATATCTCCAGTTGGGCCAGTCATTGGTTGGCCATTCCTTCAATCTCTGCTCCAACTTTATCCCTGCACATTTTGTTGGTAGGGTAAATTTTGGGTCCAAGGTTTGAGAGAGCGTGGTTAAATAAGCCTGATCAACTCCAGGATAGGCTTCATTTTCTTGCTAGACAGAACAGATCTAAGAGTTGCTGAAAACACACACACACACACACACACACACACACACACACAGAGAGAGAGAGAGAGAGAGAGAGAGAGAGAGAGAAAGAGAGAAAGGACAACCAATCAGAAACAGCTAAGACATCTGGCCTGGGGAAGATAAGGTTACTTAACTATTGGTTTGAAAAACACCTAAGTCCTGACCAGCCAATCCTAATCGAGGTTATAAAGCCACAGTAGGAATTCCCCTTTGCAGCTTTAAAAGGGACCTTCATGCTCTCGTAGGGGCTGCTGCCATGTTGTGAAGGTGGTAGCCTCAGCATGCTGGACATCTGTTGCTTGCATGCTACTCGAGTCTAGGGTCATTCTTTCAATTTATTATGAACCTTAACTGGTTTTGTGGCTGATTTGGTGTTCTCCTCCCTTTTCTGGAAGAAGTCCTGACTGGCTAGGAGATGGCCACTTCAGTCTCCATGTCCCTAGCTGCTAGGGGGTGTCCCGACAGAGAAAGGGAAGAGGGCTGGAGCCAAGAGCAAGAGACAAGAGAGAGAAAAAGTAGTGGGTTGATCCTTTTAAGGAGCATCATAACCACGCCTGCCAGGTGTGCCCACCTGGATGGTGATACATGATGACATCATAGGTTGCTAGGCAACTCAGAAGCTGGTGCCTAAGTATGAACAGTAACACCTGGTAAATTTTTGAAAATCTTGCAGAATATTGCATTTATTAAAACTTTCAATAATTGAATGACATGTACTTGCTTCATTTTTATAGCGTAGAAAATGATCATAAGTTTTACTCTTAAAAATAATTCTCTAAAAAAAAACAAATAATAATTCTCTATAGTGTTGACAGCATCCAATCAGGCAAATTATCTTTGATTTCTATGAACTATTTTTATAAGTAGGAGTTATGTTTCCCAAATGATTATTGTGCTGTATATTTGTTATATAATCTATTAGTTTAATAAATCAACAGTTTATGTTGAGCAGGTGACTCAAAATATATTATTTCATTCTTATTTTTTAATTTTTGAACTTGTGAAGGATATATTGTCTTGAATATGCTTCTTTGTGTTGTATTTTCAAACCTGTTTTAAAAGTCTGAGTTCACAATTAATTTAATTTCATACTAGTATTATCTAATCTCTCATATGTGATATGTAAGATTGATGAAGTCTAATATCAGATTAAATAGATAGGGTAAAGACAATCTTCAAGATAATGTTCTAGTTCTTAAAATATTTTGAAAGTGTAAATACAATCCTACTTTTTATTTGAATTATATACAAATTGTTTTTTTTTATCAGTTTTTTGTTTTTGTTTTTTCCTGGAAGAGTCAGAGCCTGAACTGCATACCCGTAACCAGGAATGAAGACACAACACAGTTTGTAATAGTGGTGAAGGGATACGGGTTTACTGAAGGCCCTAGAATTAAGGCTCTTAATTTCCACTAAAAGACACAAAAAGAGATGACCTCTTTCTCTCATCATTTTTGAGTCCACATTCATGATCCTCAAACACCTTATTCATATACTCCTAGGGAGAAAAAAACACCCCAAAAGAGAAAGATTTAACTTCAGTACAACCATATTAGATCTAAATCTAAATTAAACTAAAACTTAGATTAAGTCAAATCTACTACTCAACGTTTAGGATAGACCAAAAAAAAAAAAAAAAAAAAAAAGTCTTTTTGCTTGCAATGCATGGTGATGCACACGTTTAATCCCAGCACTAGGGAGGCAGAGGTAAGCAGATCTCTGTGTGTTTGAGGCCAACCTGGTCTACAGACCAGTGCAGAATAGCCACGGCCACACAGAGAAACCCTGTTTCATAAAAACAAACAAACAAACAAACAAAAAACAGCAATAATAAATAAATTCATTTTTTGAACATTTTGAAACAGGTTTTTCCATACTTGATTCCTGCTTGTTTTATTTCCATGAACACATTTTTCTGTATGTCTTTTAGGTTTATCCTTTACTTCTTCCTCTGCTTTCTGTGGTAGAGTTTACACGTGATTATTTATTCAAGAAACATATAGTCAGAAGCTGGTCAGAAAAGAATCCCCTTAGAAATGTGTAATGCCCAAAGTCAACCTGTAAGCCCCACTTCCCCAGGAACCTAGTAGCTTCCTGGAATGCTGGGAGTTGTAGTTCTTGGGGAAAAAAAGCGCCTCGTGTAAAGTGTGGTGGCCTACAGGTTTGTCCTTATAAACCCCTGTAGCACTTGTCTCAGTTCTATTCTAGCTGGGAAATTCCAGGGAATGGTCCTGACGAAAGTCCATCTTTTGGTCATTATTTAATATTTAATAAAGCTTGCTTTAAATTGGGCCCAAAATGGTGGAATTGTTCATTGTTGTTTTGTTTTGTTTTTGTTTTTGTTTGTTTTTTTCTCTGACCAGTCTCAGGATTAACAAAGGAACAAAACAAGCAGCATTTTCAACCTCCCTTACTCACGGTACAGAAACAGTATCTGCAAATGCTACTTCAGTGTCTTGTGGACTTTTCAGCTGACCTGTGCAGACCCATGTCTGAGGGAGCTGGGATCTGAGGACCTGAAACAATGGGGCAAACTACAATCTAATGCTGTAGACACCCTTACTTTAGTTTCAGTTTAGGAAGGTTGTTTGAGTTCAGAAAACCATGATCAGCAAAAACATGTAAACAAATGCCAATAAACACAGTAAAATAATAATATTAAGAGAGTAGCACCTTCCCAAAACTTTCTCAGGACAGACCAGTTGTTTAGTTTAGAATATGCTATAGATTATATCTGGAAAGCAAGGCAGCAGGCCATATCCAGGTTCAAGGCACACTGACCAGATTGGGTTCTGCACCTAAGTTCCGACATATTACTAGAATAAACATGTTTTATAAAATGAATGTAAGTTTTTGTCACAGGAGGCATGAAGTCACATCCAAGAACAATCAGGGAGTAAAATGCGCCTGAGGTCGAAGACCCTTTACCTCTTTTCCTGGAGACTCTCTCATAGTTCCTCAGGAATTTGTTCACCGTGCATCATTCTTTTGACTGTGTTCTGACATATGTCTTGAAGCAACAGCTTGCCAGGCACTACCATTAGAAACAGTGATGCCATCTTAATCTCCCCTGAGTACAATTGTCATCCCACAGATCTCAGCCCCCCAATTCTAGATACCCACTCTCCCATTATATCATTTGTAGCTCTATCAGTTTTAAAATGTGCATTTCTATCTAGATCTTTTCTGCTAAAATATTTACAGCCAGAGTTGTCAGGAGATTTGGTTGTAGGTAAGTGAAACCTGCTTTGGCTGATTTATGCAGAATTATAATTTATTGGGAGAGCATATACAGTGCACAGTAGGAAAATTAGCACAGCAAAAGGAAAACACTGTGTGGCTAAGTCTGTCTGACTTGATTTTGCCCTTTGTAAGAGTCTAGTTTCAGGATCTGGAGAGGGGACATTTTGCTACTTTTCATAAAAGACATTATCAAAATGGAAAATTAGTATCTGCAGGAGTTCTCGATTTTTCCCATCTAAATTGCTCAGAATGCTGAGTTTTAGAAAAGACTTTGAAATACCCATGATTTTCTTTCTCTTACAATGTTTCTCCACCTAAATATCACTCACATCCCAGTTTTAGGCTTAGAGCTCACTCCTCTTGGAGACTTCTTTACTACCTCATATTCAGATTAAATATTCTTCTATGTTCCTGTACAAAGAAAGGTACTTAAATTGTTAGTATTTTATTTATAACTACAAAATTTCCTTCATTAGACAAATCTTCTTATAGTTCTACCTTATTTTATACTTTGTATATAAATGATGCATGCCATAAAGGAGATGCCCAATAAATATGTACTGAAGAAAAAAAAATTGTGAATATTTACTGACATTTCCTTTAAAAAAAATAACCCTATAATTCATTGCCATTTTCTCCTCTTTTTATCTCTTTTTCTTAAGTAAGAGTTTTATTTTCAACCAGTTGAGAAGGAATGATTTCTGAAGTACAAAAAGTAGATGTAGGTAGGGACCCTGTATTGTTTGATATACAGCAATCTTTCTTCAATAATAGTTTCCTTTCTGAAATGACTCTTAGGTTTTCATTTTTTCCTGGAGCAGCAATGAAGTGTGTTGGTTCTAGCTGAAGTCTGCCTTCATTTCTGGTGCTGTAATGAAATTCCTCGGTAAAGAACAATGTAGGGCAGATGGGCTCATTTGGCTTACGGTTCTAGAACAGAGACCATCCTGGTGAAGAAGTCCTGGTGGCAGGAGCTTGAAGCAGCTCCCTACAACATTGCAGTGAAGAGCAGAGAGGAAGGCATCTAGGCAGACCTGCCTGCCTTCTCTTTCTTATAAAATTCAGGACCACTTGCCGAGAAAATGGTGGGCCCAGTCTTTGCATATTAACTAACTAAAACATCCCCCATAGAGATGCTTACAGGTCAACCCAGTGGAGGCAATTCCTTCATTAAAACTCTCTGATGAGGTGATTCTAGATTTTTATCAAGTTTACGGTTAAAAACTAAGCAGTGTGTGTGGAGGTACTTGATATTTTATTTAGCAGTGCCGTCTCCATTCTTGTGGATCAGTGTTTCTTCCTTGCATGCTGCTTCCGGGCGCTCAACTAAATGTGTGCAACTTCCCTTTAATTAGCTATTCTGGCATTAAAATGCCTTCTCTAATAAATTTATGAATAATGTATTTTTTTATTGTGTCAAATTCAAGTTGTAAAATCTCTTTAGAAAATGAATTGATAGTTTTTAAAAAAAACTAAAAATCTACTACCTAAATATAACTTTATAATTTTGAGCAGAAGACTCTAAGCCAGTGGTTCCAATCTTTGTGATGCTGTAAACTTTTCATGCAATGTCTCATGTTGTAAAAATGTATTCATTGCTTCTTCAGAAGTGTAATTGTGTTACTGTCATTACTGTCATAAATCAAAGTGTAAATATGTGATACGCAAGATATCTGTTGTGCTATTCGAAGGGGCTCATGACCCACAGTTTGAGAACTTCTGCTCTAAGCGAAATTTATATCATCATTCAGCCAGCATTAAGTTAGCATGATTATATTGTTTTAATACATAGAGTGATAAAAGAAATGACAAAATCCAATCCCTGCTTTGAAGACAAGTAGACACTATTTTAGTCAGGGTTTCTATTGCTGTAAAGAGACGCCATGACTACAGTAACTCTTATAAAAGGAAAACATTTAATTGGGGCTGGATTACAGTTTCAGAGCTTTAATCTATTGTTATCATGGTGGGAAGCATTGTAGCACGTAGGCAGACACGGTGCTGGAGAAGGAGCTAAGAGTTCTTCATCTTGATTGCAGGTTACAAAAGTGACTGTAAGCCACTCTGGGGGTAGCTTGCAACAATAAGAGCTCAAAGCCTGCCTCCATAGTGACCTGCTTTCTCCAACAAGGCTGCATATATCCCAACAAGGCTATACCTTCTAATAGTGCCACCCACTATGGGCCAACTATTCAAACACTTGAGTCTCTGGGGCCACACCTACTCAAGCCATCAAAGGTACATACGTTAGTCATTCTAAACAAAACTACACATAATACAGAAGCACCAATGGGGAGTTTTCCAACAAAAGGAGAAAACAGATAGTCTGTGCCCTTGATACTCAAGAATGTCTGCTAAGAATGGGCAATTGAAGCACACACACACACACACACACACACACAAATCCACATGTCTTCCCCTAGTGACAGAGTGATCACTTGAAATACTGGTGAAAAATAGAGATCAATTTTCTCTCCCTGAAGAAATAACACCATCATTGTTAAGGCATTTACTCACGGGTGCCTATAATATTTGCTATAATAATAATCCTAAAATAATTCAGTAATTACAGATACCGCTTTTGAACTGTCAAGCATCACAGTGATATTATATGGGTTTCTTAAGAAACTCGGTGGTCTTCCTTACAGGTTTCAGGTGCTTTATGGCTGCTGCTTTGATGGAATATTACCTCGTTTCACATAGCATTATATGGTTTTCCTGTCTTTTGGTTGACCAGAGAGACTTCCGATTTTCTTGCCATGTGGTTCCTTTTTTTTTTTTTTTTAAGATTTACTTATTTATTGTTATACAATGTGCTGTCTACATGTACACTTGCACACCAGAAGAGGATACTAGATCTCATTATAGATGGTTGTGAGCTACCACGTGGTTGCTGAGAATTGAACTCAGGACCTCTAGAAGAGAAGCCAGTCCTCTTAACCTCTGAGCCATCTCTCCAGCCCACTATGTGGTTCTTTCCATAGGGAATTTCAGGATGGAGCAAAGGCTTCTCTCTGTACAAGTGAGAGAGAGAGAGAGAGAGAGAGAGAGAGAGAGAGAGAGAGAGAATGAGATACCAGGGCAGAGACAAAAGGCCTTTTCAGAGCCCGATATCAGAAGCGTTCTCTCTATTTTTGCTGTCTTCTATTTGTTACGAGTGATTCCACAAGACTTTCCCACAGTCAAGGAAAGGAACATAGGAATGTGTGTACCAAGAAGCAGGAAGTTGGCAGCTATCTTGCAGGCTGCCTCCCACAGGTTAGAAATAACTTTGAAGAGGAGGATGTCTAAGACACTGGGGCTGTGAATACAAGAAATGGGCAAAAGTCTTCTCTGACTTACATAACTACTGTGTGATGGCCATGTGGCAGCAGGGCCCTAGCCTGGATATGTGATTGTACTTAAACAGTTCTTTAAAAGGGTGTCATTAGTTTTAAACACGCAAATCAGTGCTTTTCAATAGCAAGTCAAAAAAAAACATCTATGATATTAAATACTTTTGAAGTTCCTAGCTTTTAGAAAGATGAGGATATTCTATTGCAACTAAGAAACTGGGTTATGTGATACTTAAAAACAGAAAAAAAAATATCATGATGAATAAAATTTAATCATTTGTAGGATTCCAGATAATTGAATTAAATTGCTTAATCAATGAATGAATGAATACATCTTACTTATTTGCCTTTTAGATGGGTATGCATGTATTATTTAGGAATTTTAACCTAGACATTGGCTATCTGGGTAAGGATACTCTTTGAAAGAAGAGCAATCCTGTTTAATACATGATATTATAGTCTTTACTAAATATTCCAATGACTGGGCTTTCTTATGATTGATTACCTCTGTTTTTTAAAAATATCTCTGGCCTCAATAAATAATTTTCTATTTGTATTCTTATAAATTGTTTTCAAGTTTATAGTGCCATTCTGGTAGCATTTGAATGACATGAAAATGCTCCATGAATTGTAAATGAATAAGCTTTGTATCTAGATTTCCAGAGCTCAATGCATAGAAATAGTTATATTTTTCAAATGATTGATGACTTTGTGAAGTTAGACTTTTTTTTTTCCTTGCTAGTATAAAATCAATTTTAAAACTAGAGTAAACTATGACTGTAATGATTTTGTGGGGAAAAAAAAATCTTTTCTGGCTTCACACTGAGATTCCATTAGCTGCATTTTGGGATTGTTGCATACACAGATGTACAGACCCTGTGGAGTGCTGTTATCTTCAGCTGCCCTGAACCATTCAGTGACATAAAGTCTGAATGGGTGGCCTAAAACCACAGTCTTTGGAGAGCCTTAAAAGTCTGGGAACAAATGTTACAGTGTCAATTAATGGTGATGTCTTCAAATCTGTGAGCTTATTTCTCCAGAGTAAATGTTTTGCTCCGGGAACTTCTAGAAATAATGGGCTTTTCAGCGCCAGTGATCTCTCCAAGTAAAAAGGCCTTTTTGTGCTGTATGTGCTGAGAATGAACAAAACAGTGCTGTGTTTTTAGACACAGAGTAAAAGAAATCAGTATCACATTTTTATTCATTTATTTGTTAACTTATATCGGCAACAGTAATTTGAATCACTTTACAGTGTTCTTTAATATGAAATGGTTTATTTATAGTATCTGAATCTCAAGTTAATAAGGGATGTTGTAGTAAAAGCAAATAATCTTTGTAATTCCCATGAATGAAAATTCAGAGAAAAAAAATCTCAAATCTTCAATCATTTCAATAATTCTCATTTCTCATTTTATTTGATGATTATACACATTAAGATAAAAAACAAACAAACTTCTTTTGGTCAGCTAATGCCCTTGTTAATTTATTAGTAATTCCATTGGTATATATATATATATATATATATATATATTCTTAAAATCACCTGTACTCTGCTTCCCATGTGTTTAGACTGAAGTTGTGAAGTTGACAAAAGGGAAGTCAATTTAGTACCTCCTGGGGAAAAAAAATAAATCCAGTGCAAAGCATGCAAGATGAAGGGAAACTTGTGAAAAAATGATGTTAAAGTATCCAGAGGTGAAAACAGAGGGAATTGTGTGCGACCTTGCATTATCCATCCAGCTGTAGCTGAACCACATGAAACACCACCGAGATTTCCCGCTGGATACAACTCTATCATGTTACCTATTAAGGAGGTGGCAAAGTTTCTACTTGCATTGCCCTTGTGAGAAGACCTCTAGAGTATTAAACCCGGTCCTGTACAACTCAACGGGAAAGAATGAGAAAGACTGAAGGGGGTTTTTACAAGAAGAACAGCACTCTGTAGGAAATAATATAGGATCACAGGGCAGAAAGTGATCTGGAAAGGTCATTTAATTTCCCATCCTGTCTCTGGACATGATTGTTTTAAACCACTGAATCTGAGCAAAGGAAATGCACAGCATTTCTACTGTGTTACTGGTGTGTGTGTGTGTGTGTGTGTGTGTGTGTGTGTGTGTGTGTGTGTGTTACAGGATCTCTATTGCCTAGGCTTTCCTTGAGCTAACCAGAAAGCTGAGGATGGCCTCTTTCTCCAGAATTCTATGTTATCCAGCATGTATCACCATGCCCAGTTTTATTCCAGGCTAGGGACTGAAACCAGGGCTCAGTGTGTGCTAGGCAATAATTTACCAAATGAGCCACATTCCTAATCCAAAGATACATATTTGGATGTTTAACTTAAAGCTAAATTATCATGAAACTCTAGGGCCATTTGTAAACATACACAAATCCTTGTCTTATAATTATGACGTGAGTGAAACATATATCATTTCCAGCATTCCAGAACCTTTCCTCAGGTTCCTGTAAGTAAGGATCCTACTCTCCCCTGTCCCATGGCACACACTGAAGATAACTATTGTTCTCTTTTTCTATACTTGTTTGCTTTCTCCACTTTTGAGAAATACACTAGTGAAATTATTTGATAGTCTTTCACGGAGGTTCTTTTTTCAGCATTACATAATTTGGTTAGAAGAGGGGAGTTGATTCTATAAACTGTTCATTGTGATTCTTTCATAGATAACGTGGTATGCTCACCTTACTACATAGAGACCTTTTTTTAAAACTATTTATTAACAATAAAGTGGTTTTGAATATTCAGGCCCAAGCACTTGGAAGATTGTTGTTATTTGGAGGAAATATCACCAGTGGAGTTGCTAAAGCATAGACAATGTACATGATTATCTTTAAGAATTAATTCTCTCATCCCATCAGCTCTCTCAAATCACAGTGTCAGAGCATAAGAATTTCTGTTGATTCACATTCTCACAGTACTTGCCAGTGTAATGCTGAAAGACAGCAAATGGTCTTTCATTACAGTTTTATCTTGCATATTCTTGATGACTAATGAAGTTGAATACCCTTTCTCGTATTCTTATTGGATAGTTTGACATTTTTTTTCTTCTGAAATGTTAATTCTGACTATTTAAAAATGCCCATTAAAAAATCTTAAAAAAATGTGTGTGTAACTATTTCAAATGAGTCCATCTTTGATATGAAGCATTGGAGATGGTTTGAGGTCACTTCTTTATACATACTTCCCCAGGTAACAAAATAAAATGGAGAATTCTTTGAGGATAGATTCATGAGGAAGATCTGAAATTGATGTATATGACTTCTAATCACAGTCTACTGGTTAAAAGTTAATTTTGGTGTAGCAGTGTCATTAGCTATAAGAAAATGTCGTGGTGCTGATTAATGAGAGAGTAGAAAAGGGAGGTCTTTCACTCCTAATCATGTCGTAAAATTCCTCTTTAGAAAAGAGTCTTAGAAAATAAATCATCTCGGTGTCCTAATCAAGTCTGTCTACCATGGTCCTTAGACCTTGCCTCTAGAAAAACCTACAACTCTAACATCCTTTTAAAAGTTTGATTTTTTATATATATATATATATATATATATATATATATATATATATATATATATTAGTGTCTTTCACCTAGATTTTTGCTAAATTAAATTCATTTTATATAAGTTCTTGTTGTATTGATTTCTCAGCGTTTCATACAATTTCAGAGTTCAGAAAGACCACAGAGGTCATTTGTTCCAGTACTTATCCAATGCCTAAATCCCCTCCAGCTGGTTAAACTCATTTTTAATTCCAAAGCTATTCTCCAAGCTTCTAGTCATTTCATCAGCAAACTTAATTAACAGAAACTCTATTCAATCTATTGACTCATGAGGCCATCTTAACAAAATTAATAAACACATAATTTGGCTGACTGCACATGAGGTGAAAGATGTAGGGGTAATGCACATTACCTCCAGGTCAGTAATTTCTACCATAATATTAATAAACTATATTAGACAGTCCTAAATTCACTTTTCTGTGAAAAAAAAAAAGGTATTATAACCACATCCCTTAAGGGATGACAGCTAAAACATTGTACTTGTAAGTTAAAATGTGATAGGTGAATGAATTAACACCTTACATGAAGGACAGGAACAGTGACAGTTAATGCAATAACTTTGAGGGTTTTTTTAAAATGTGTATGAGCCTCCAAATGGCTGTAGTAACTGCAGCCGGCCCATACTCTGTGGAACGCTTCATATAAACAATGCATGAAAAACATCTCTAGGCTTGAACAGTTCTCAGTCATTTGATTCTTACATACTTGGCTCATGTTCAAGTCTCAGGGAGGAGACAAAGACAAATTATGTGTTATGCAAAATTTAAAATTTAAATATGGTAACAAATATACCATTGAAAGTATCCGGTCTACATTAGTTAGTGAAATGGGTAAATTTTTCTTGTGGTGTGTTTTCTTTCATCTTTGCCACTATGGCAGTTTAATAGGTTGTGCCACATCTACTGAAGATTAGCTAGTGATCAATTGTACATGAAAACTTATTTCTCAAGAGAGGAAACAATAAGAACCTCATTAGTATTAATTACTTTTGTTGCAAGTTATCCTTCTGTATTGTGAAATATAATTACGATTAAAAACTCAGCGGCTTCTAAATTTTGTATTATTTAAGGAAGTTTTTCATTGGCCTCCAAAATGGCATTTGCAGAAGCACAAGAACATTTAACTTTAATTAGCAGAGTAAAAATTTAGCAAGGTCAACTTTCATTTATGAATCTTATAGTTGATCTAAAATATTAGTTTGAGCTTTGGTATTTTAAGCTTAGCTTATAAATATTATCTTATTGTATATTAACAAAAACATTCATTTGGATGCAAATTTTATTTAGCATTTGATCCCTGTCACAGACTTGATTTATTAAATGCTTTTAAGTATATTAAACTAATGTCAAGTTCCTTCTTCATGTACTTAAATATTATAAACGACAAACCAAATACATTTTAGTGAGTTTTTTAAGTCTCTGCATAAGAATAGTTTTTAGGGTTATCTTTTTAGGTGAATATGTTAGTCAAGTTTATATTAGTATAACAAATTATTTAAGATAACCAGTTTACAAAAAGGATTGGTTCATTCTGATGTTTTGTTCTCTCTTTCTCTTTCTCTTGAGTCAATCTCTAGCTCAGGCTGGCTTATAACTCATAAGCAGCCAGAAATGACCATGCAGTCTCGATTTTTTTCCTGCAGGGCCCGCCATGCCTGGTTTATATGGTGCTGGAGGTTGAAAACCAAGGACATCCCCAGGGTTTTGTACCTCAGGTCTTTTATCCCTGTACTGTAGGGGCAGAAGCAGGTGAATCTTATCAGTAGGAGGTCCTTTTGGTCTACTGGAGAGTAAGTTCCAAGCCATCAAAGGTTATACAGAGAAATCCTGTCTCAAAAAAATAAATAAATAAAATAAAATAATAAAATAAGATGAAAAAAAAAAAAAAAGGAAAGAAGCAAATAAATAAATAAGTCAAAATTAGGTATTCCACAAATGGATTTTTGGGGGCATAGAGAAATGGTTCAGCAATTAGGAGCACTAACTTACCTTCTTGATGATTCAGATGTGATTCCCAGCACCTATCTGGGAGCTATTCCCTACTCTAGAGCTCCTCTTTCATCCAATTCCTTTGTATTTTTCTGGTTTCTGTGGTTACTCTATAATATGTGCTTATGTCTATAGGATTAGGGTTAAGAATCATAAAAAAGAGAAAAATGTAATATTTGTCTTTCTGGATCTGTGTTACCTCACATCAGCATAATATATGTTTTAATTCCATCCATTTACCTGCAATTTTATGACTTCATTTTTCTTTACAGCTGAGTAGAATTACATTTTGTATATGTAACACATTTTCATTATCCATTCCTCAGTCTAATGACCTTCAAGTTGTCTCCATTTCTTAGCTATTGTTTCTACGGCACCAATGAACACATCTGTGGAGTATGATGTTGAGTGAGTCCTTTGAACATGTGCCAGTTATTATCTATGATAATAACTGGGTCATAAGACAGATTCAGTTTTAGCTTCTTAGTAATTCTCCATACTGATTTCCAGAGTGCGCTTACCAGCATGCAGTCCACTAACAGTAAAGAAGGCTCCCCTTTCTCTGCCACCTCACCAGCGTATTTTGTCAGTTGTTTTCTTCACCTCAGGCATTCTGGCTGGGATGAAATGAAATCTCAAAGCTGTTTGGATTTGCATTTTCCTACCTGCTAAGGTGGTTGAAAAACTCTCTAAGCTATTCCTTAGTCATTTTTATTTCTTCTTTTGAGAACAGTCTGTTAAGATCCATAGTCCATTATAAAAATCAGATGTTAGTTTTTGTTGGATTATATTTATATATATGTATGCTATATATATTATATATATTATTATATATATGTTATATATATATATATATGTTAATCCTCTATCAGATATATGGCTGTCAAAGATTCTTTCCCACTCTGTTGGATTCCTGATAAGAGTTGAGAGATGAGTTAATCTTTGTGTATAACATAGGAGTCATTCCAATACTATGTCTATTGACTATTGACCAAAATAATAATAAACTTTTACCTAGAGCCTATCTAGCCAGAGCTTGTTGGCCCTTTAGCAGTGCCTAATATAGGTTCCATCTTGGGCATTATATTGAATCAGAAAAATGGTTAATTACTTCAATAACATTTGTGCCATCATTGTAGAAATGGGCATATCTTGTTAGGCCAGTCATCCATCGCTCTGTCTTTCAGAGTTTACATCTGGATGAGATTGAGGATTACTTTTCTTTTCTGGTAGCGTGCATAGTACCTTCCATCACGAAGAAAGTTAGCCAGTGGGCATGAAGCTTTCAGGTAAGTTGTAGGTTGATTTCTCCATGTTCTATAATGCAAGTATATTGATGATGTCTTTGGTAATAAGGTTTTCCTGGTGAGTTCTGGAGGATAAGCAAGAGCACTGACAATGGCCTTTCATATTTGACATCTATGAAACAATACTGGCCGATAACTAAAGTTCTGGTACTGAGTATTTTATATGCTAGCATGTAGTTCCTAGTTGGCATATTGTTCTCCCATTATTGGGTAACTCTATTTTAAGTTTTTAATATACACATATGTATGTATTTAAGGAAACTTCTATAGCAGTAGGTTTCCATATGCTTTTTTCTTTTTCAAAATTTTATTTTTTTATTTTAAATTTTAATTTTTTTCTGTTAATTACAGTGTATTTACTTTGTATCCCAGCTGTAACCCCTTTCCTCATTCCCTCCCAATCCCACTCTCCCTCCTTCATCTCCTCCCTGCCCCTTTCTAAGAACACTGATAAGGGAAGTCCTCCTCCCCTTCCATCTGACCCTAGTTTATCAGGTCTCATCAGGACTGCCTGCAATGTCCTCCTCTGTGGCCTAGCAAGGCTGCTCCTCCCTTGGTAGGGGGGGTGTCAAAGAGCCTGCCACTGAGTTCATGTCAGACAGTCCTTTAAAAAAAAGGTTTTAAAATTTTATTTAGTCTTTATTATATCCCCTCTTTTTACTCTGAGCTTCTATCCTCCAACAATTTAATCCTTCATGCTTGGTCTTTTCTACCAGTATGTCAACTAATTTTTGATTGAATGCTATAATGTATAGAAGGTATCAGGCATGCGGTTTCAGTCTTTCAAAGATGACATCATTCTGCAGTGCGGCAGCTTTTATCTTGCCCCTTAGAAGAGTCAGAAGCAATGATTTTACCTACAATAAGTTAACTCTTTGCTTATGCATTATATATATGTATAAGTGCTTTGTCTGCATGTAGGCCTACACTTTATGGAGGACACCAAATCCATTATAGATGGTTATAACCCACCATGTGATTGCTAGGAGTTGAACTCAGGACCTCTAGAGAGGAAGAGTAGCCAGTGCTTGTGACTCAAACCATCTATCCACTCTCCGTAGGTTGACTTTTTGGGGTTAGATTCCTTGTACAGAAAAAAATATCTTTACGTTACTATAGGTTTTCTGATATGGCCTTTCAAGCATCACAGTTGAAAGTTTGGAGACCTTGCAATATTCCCTCCTCTTGTATTGGCTCTAGCAATATCTTTCTTTCTTTGTTGTTCCTTAAAACTGCTAAAAATTTATTCAGTGGTTCATCTTTCACTAACGAGCTGGCAAATACTTCAAGGACAAAAACAAAAAATGTACCAATTTTCATACTACTATTCTTCTATGTTTTACTTTGTGATCTTAGCTATAAGTTTGTCTGTCCACACAAACTGATTATACATACGTGTGTGTGTATGCATATATACATATGTATATATATGTATACCATCTTGTTAAGTTGTTATTTGGTGAAAAAGTTGGTTTCATAGAAACTATTTCATTATAGCCAGAATTAGAAGTATTACTTTTTTTCACTTGTAAAAACTTTCAGGGAGTATATATACAAGACAGTCAACACGTACAACCAATAGATCTTAGACATTCTTAACAGTTTCATTTCTTGAGAAAATTTCTTAATCTGTTGACATGTGTTACATCAACTTCTCTGTCAGAATTCTGGGCATATCCCCCCTGTAACTATTTTAACCTGCTCACCAATGGTAACATGTTCTTGCTCTCATAATATACTAAAATCATGTCAAAGATGATATTGAACTTAAGATACAGAGTGTAATAAAATTCAAAATAAAAAATGCTATCAGTTATAATTTCAGATAGATTTTTACTTTTAGAAAACGACAATACTCAGAAAAGACCCTGTGCCCGGATATATTTGGTCCTTGTAGAGCTCCTATCCTTTCCATATCATACTAACTTCCCTTCTTTCATATGATTCCCTGCACTCTGCCGAGGGTTTGGTTATGAGTCTTAGTGTCTGCTTTGAAGCACTGCTAGGTAGAGTCTTTCAGATGCCTTTTGTGGTAGACTCCTGTCATAAGTTCAAGGCACATCCCATTTGTCTTTCTAAATGAGGATTAATCACCTTCGCCTGTGTCCACTTTCTTGATTATCTTCTTTAGGTGTGTAGATTTCATTATGTTTATCATATCTTGTAGGTCTATATAAGCGAGTATATACCAAGGGTCTTTTCTGAGACTGACACTCAACCAAGGACCAGCTATGGATATAACCTAGAACTTCGGCTCAGATGTGGCCCATGGTAGCTCAGTAACCAAGTAGTTTTCCAAAGTAAGGGGAACACGGACTATTTCTAACAGGATCTCAAGGGCAGGCTGTTTGACGCCCCCCCCCCCCAGGGGAGGAGCAGTCTGTTAGGCTACAGAGGAGGACTTTGCAGCCAGCCCTGAAGGTACCTGATAAAACAGGGTCAAATGAACTCCTCCCCTATCAATAGACTTGGAAAGGGGCAGGGAGGAGACCAGGGAGGGAGTGCGGGGTTGGGGAGGGAATGAGGGAGCGGGATACAGCTGGGACACAGAGTTAACAAAATGTAACTAAAAAGAAAAATAAAATTAAAAAAAAAAGAAAACGACAATACTTACGAATATAAGTATAGATCACTAATTGAGTGTTTATTTAGCAGGAGTAAGGCTCCTAACATACAAACAAAATGCCAACATTTAGTATTGTAAAAGTACATAAAATATGAAACTATGTAAAGTAAAATTTCATACTGTTTTTATAAATTAAATTGGACATCTCAATTTTTTTTGTATATACTTTTTCTAGAATAAACGTGGCTCTGGTCTTATGAAGTAAAACAATTGTGCTTGCCCATGTGAGACGCTCAGGAGATAAGGGTCATTAACAGTCTTCTGTGCAGTGAGAGAGAAAGATCTGAACTTGTCATGAGGCTTTCAAGGGAGTCTCATGAAACCCTTTTTCTGTGAATGTCCAGTTGCCATTAGAAAATAGATAAATGTTCATTTGGAATAAAGCCTTTTGGTGATACCAGAGGATGGACCTTTTTCACAGTGTGGCTGCCTGAGAGTTACTAGAGAATTCCCAAGGATTGTGATAACTTGGGAGTTGACCATTCTCTTGCAACTAACTTCCAGTAAGTCCATATCTTTACTGCCCAGACTTGGGCAAAGTTCTTCATCAAGGACACATGGACATTTCTTTATGTATCTCTAGGAAAAGTTCTATAACATCAAAATATTAGAAAAAAAGAACATTTGTGTATATCATCTGATAAAATGAGCCTTTCTAAATTGTCATATTTATGGAACTATAAGACATACTGAAATAAATACCAGCTCAGAAACTGAAATTTTATAGTAACATAAAATCTTTTTCTTTTGAAGCACATTCAGATATGTATATTGTATAGTTAAGCACACAAGTAACAAAGACAGACCAAAAGTTCATTTGTAACAAGTTTAGATTACATTACATGAATTGTTTAAAGTAGTGGTCCTTCAGTGTATACTGAATGCTGGCTAGTTAGATGTTATTCTTATGACAAGGGGAAATTTATATAAACTAGGGGAGGGCAAAATTTTCAAGTGTCATTATTTCAACAAGTATTTAGCATCGTCATGCCAATCACCATAGTGAACACTGTGATGGTAAACAAAGTCACGATAATTGCCTTTTGGGTGCTTCCACATGCTAATGAGGGAAGCCCAAGAGCAAATGTGTTGTTGGAACGTAGATAATATAGGGCACAGTGGAAAGAACAAGGCCAGAGGAGTATTATGTTGAAGGAATATCTACTCTCTCTCGGAGATAAGATATAAGTCCTTGCTGCTGACAGAGTTCAGCTCGTTCGGTAGCAGAAGTTTTACAAAACCAGAAATAATTTTGCTGATAATTTCCAACCATCTTCAGCTTCGTTAACTAAATCTTGTGTTCTCTGTAGCAATGCAGTAAAGCACCTCCTTCCTTCTTGTATTGCTTAACAGATAGGATTTGAGAGCTTGCATAATTTGTCCACGTTCACATATATAGGAAACCAGGCAGACGGGATTAAGCCGGCAGGTCTGGAAACAGGTTTGTGTGCCTAGACACTGAGAGAGTGCTTGCTACTCAAGCAGAGGCCACTGATTAGATGCATCAACATCATCTGTAAGCACAGGAAATATCAGAATATATCTATCCAGACCTGAATTTTAACCTAGTCTGGTGATTTATAGGCACACATAAGTTTAAGAATTCCTGCAGACTGCTGCTGCATCCAAAGTTTTGGGGGAGGCTCATTCTGTATTAAAGTCTAGACAGACTATTTTCTATTCTCAGATCTCTGTGGTACTATTTCCGTCATGGGCGGAGACCATACATATACAATATCACTGAACCCTGATCTGCACGGAAGAGTCCCTATTTTGTATTATCCTTTTAAGAAGATTCATGGAAGCTGGAAGCTGACCATGCAGCATGAGGACACAATTCAGCTGTGTTTCCTGATGATAAGTGTCACTGGTTGGGGAAGGCCATTCAGGTAGTACATGCACACTGTCACAAAGCAATGACTGAGAATTTAACTTCACTTTCAGTTCTTTCATAGTCTTTTGATCAACCAAAGGCAAGTATATCATATGATTATATATATATATATATATATATATATATATATATATATATATATATAATTTCTTTATCACTTTCTATCATCACCCCATTAAAAATGGAAAATAGCTTTATGGAAACCAATAGGAACCAAGTCAAATTTTAATGTTTTAGTTGTGTTAAAGTTTAATTAATTTGTTTGAATTGATACAGTGCTCTAAATTAAAAGCTCTACATTGCATTTTATTAATTTTGTTCTTTGACAATTCTCTATCTATATGTAATGCATTCTGATGACTGTCACCCTCACCTTCTTTTATTTCCCCCCCTTTCCTACAAGCATGTCTCTGTTTTATTTTATAACTCACTGAGTTTAGCAGGACCACCTGTTTGGCCCATGGGTTTAGAACTATCCATCACAGCCTGGTATGGATATGGATCCACAGCTCACCAGTGGGTACATAACTAAACACAACGATAAACAATCCTTTAAAATAGAATCTACCGGGGCTGGAGAGAGCAGTTAAGAGCATTGTCTGATCTTCCACAGGTCCTTAGTTCAATTCCCAGCAACCACATGGTGGATCTGATCCCCTCCTCTGGCATGCAGACAGAATACTTGTATATATAAATAAATAATTTAAAAAAATCACATTGAAAAGAAAAAAAAAAGAATATAATGTATCAGTAGCTAATTGTTTAGCATGGACTGACACCAAGAGCCCTTCCCGTCCGTGTTTCACTGTCCACAGACTTGAATCTTGTGCTGACAGTGTAGAGCACTGTGGCTGCTCTGAGATCATGAGTACAATGCCCGGATCATGCCCAGATGGCAGATCTTTACTGTCCTTTCCCAGCTTCAGACTCTTACCATTCTTTCTGTTTCCTCTTCCATGACTGTCTTTCAGCCTTAGTGGGGGTGACATAAATTACTGGTTTAGGGCTGAACACTTAACTGTCACCTTTTCAGCACCTTACAATTTAAGTTTAAAAATGCATTTAAATAAAGGAACCAAGAAACTAATAGTATAATTGATACACAGGCACTGAAAAGTCCATGATGCTTATGTGCTAATGCTGCAGAGTGATGCCTCTGATTTGCCAAGTAGTTAGAAGACCAAGCACACAAATTCGTTACAGACCCGTGCAAAGATTTAAACATGTTTAAGAAACTTTTACAGTACATAGTATCTTTCTGTCTACTCTGTTTACAAGAAGCTGTTAGCTGAGCTGAATGTCCTTCTAGGAGGGCACAAGGTCTGGGTCATCCTATGACTCACCATTCTTCCCTCTAGCCACCAAGACACCTGGCAAGGAGGGGAATGCGGTGCAGGTAGTTGAAGATGTAGACATATATTTTCTTCTGACAGGAGCATGGTGGTGTTTTTTTTTTTTTTTTTTTTTTCCCTCTCTGGGATATCTAAAGACAGCCGCTTTGCCTGCTCAGGATCACCTCCAACAGTTCTGTGACCTTGCTCCTTTTTTGAAGAGGACTAAGACATTTCAGAATGATACAGAAGTCTAGGGCATGCCAGCTAAACAGCTTTAGAATGGGAAAGGTGACATGCAAAATTACACATGACATAAACTGCAGTTAACATTTTAAACAAAACATACGATTTCTACATAAGTATCAAGTAGAGTAAGGGATGATGCACATTTAAAATCCTTTTATTTATTTATTTTTTTAATGCAAAGCACATTGAAAGAACCAGAAACTCCTTCTTAGTGCCAAGAAAAATCTATAAATCACTATAGTTTTTAAATACTGAAGAAAAGATTGCCTCTAAGTGCTTCAAATCCCAGCAGTGTTTTTAATGAACCAAGTTTGTTTTTAATCAATACTTAAGCTACTGAGGTTTATTTATTTATTTTTTTTATGGTGTTGCTTTGAAATTTCTGAGCTCTCAAAGAGATAATAGCACATGTCATGCTTGAAAAAAAAAATGAAGTGACTTGGATGCCGCAAATCAATAGGAAGTATTGTTCAGCTAAGTATGACAGATAAAAGTGAAAACACACGCCACTTTCCCATCTTATAAAAATTGTCATTCTGGTGCTTCCTCTGCAGGTAGGCACTAGACACTTAGCCTCTAAGGCTGGAGCCTGGAGCTCTTTGCAGAAATCTTTCCAGGTTAATGCAAGTTGAATATAATGTATTTCAGAATGTTAAACCTTTAGTTGTTAATCTTTTTTTCTGTAGACTATTTTATTATGAAAAAAGAGCTTTTGCCTCCTATTATTTAAATCTCGTAACAACCCCAATAGGCAAACAAAGTAGGTTTTTTTTAAAGATATCATCCTACAGATAAAAACTTGGGAACTCAAAAATACTAACCAAGGAGCCCAAGGTCAAACAGAGTGGTGGCTCATAGAGCTGGAGGTTCAGGTGATGTGAACCACTGGTCGTGGGTGCTGGGAATCTAGATTTTGTCCTGTGCAAGAATAGTACATGTTCTTAACTGCTGTGCTAACTCTTCAGTCCTGATGTTGGTTTTAAATATGCAGTTGATCACATACAAATTAAGTCCTTTAAGTTCTTTGTAGCCAATATTAATCTCTTCAACTAACATTTATCGTGTGCTGACTGCCTTGGCAGTTATGGTAGTGTGTCTAAGAATACGGAACATATACAGAGAGCAACAGTCTCTGAATTTGGGAATTTGCAATCTAATAGATTGACTTAGAACATTTATAGCCATACTTCCTTTTTTTTAGAGAGCATAAAAGAAGTTTTTATTGTATTCTGAAGTGATTTTCAATCTTTCACTATGAAGCCATTGTAAAAATACATATATTATGTAATAAGAAAATTATCCATAGGTAAAAAAAAAATTAATTAAACAAAATTACTGAGATCCCTAAACTTGGCAGGAAAATCTATGAAAGTCACTGAGACACTTGACCAAGCAGACTCATTGTGACCACTCCCTAATACCCAGCCCACCTTGTGCACCAACAAGGAATATAGCCATACTTCCAATTCAGTGATTTGGCATTGTATGTTCATAGTTAAAATAATAAACTGTAATTAACAAAAATAAATTTTAAAAAATAAAAATATATAAATTTGATATAGCAATTCTACTTTTAACACTAAATTATAAAAGGCATCAACCTATACACAGAGGAGCATGCACTGAATATTTTGAAAATTTTATAGTAACAAATATAGGAATGCCATGTGTTCATTAGTATAAAATGAAGTGCATTGGATATAATTACACAAAAGAATATGATTCAACTACTATAAATATGTTGCATGTTAATTGTTGATATATATAAAGACACTTGAACTTTTAAATTAGAGAATTTAACTATTTTGTATGTACATATATGTACTGGAACATGTTTATGTAGGTGTGAGGTCATGTGTGCAGGTGAAGGCCACAGATCAAGGCTGGCTGTTTTCCTCAGCTGCCTTCTGCCTTGCTTTGTGACACTTGGTCTCACTAAATCTAGAGCTTAGATTGGCTGGAATGGCTGGCCAGAAACTTTAATATTCTCCTATCCCTGTCCCACAGCACTGAGATAACATTTTTTAATGTGAATAGTAAGGGTCCCAGCATGGACCCTCATGCTCTTTTGGGTAACTGAGACATTTCTCAAGGTCCAAAACCTCACAGTTTCCGTTACTCTTTAATTTCGTGTGTCTCTCTGTGTGGTGGGTGTACGTCCATGTGCAGGCAGGTAGAGAGGGTAGTGGAAGGCATCTGAAGTCTTCTTCTATCATTTCTACCTCTAATGTTTCTACTTCTTGGAAACAAGGTTTTTCACTGAAAGGGAAAACTTTCCTTTTTGGCTGAATTGGCTGACCAGTGAGCTTCTGTACTCCTCTTGTGTCCAGCCCCCAGGACTGAAATTACACCTACACAAAATCATGCCTGGATTTATGCATGCACTTAGGATTTGAACACAGGTCTTTTTGCCTTCACAGTAAATGCTCATACATGCTAAGCCATCCCCCTGCCCAAGAACCTACTTTATTAATCAGGTTCACCTAATATCATATTAGTGTATAAGTAGTATTGGTAGTTATTTAGAAACAAATGAGTATATATTTTCTATTTTGTCTGAAGAGTAGATTTTACTGTTTGCTTTTTTTTTTTTTGTATTAACTTTGTGATAATTGCTTTGCATTTTGTGTCCAAGGAGACGGCTTTACATCAGCACTGTTCATTAGAGATCAGTTGTTTAAGCACATTCACAGTTGTGGTGTGTTAGGGAAAAATGAGGCTATTATAAGTTGAGCGCACAGGACCACTGATTTCTCAGGTAAGGAATAAACTGCTCTGTTTAGAGTCTGTTTAGTTGTAGTGTCACTTTGTTAGACATCAATGTAGTTATCACTCTTTTCCTTGAACTTGGTTATCCCATGAACCAAATTCTGACATTTGGCTTATGATAAATACAACTTTATCAAGGAACAAAGAAGGCAGCAGCTGCTTCTTCCCTCATAGATGCACACTAAGGATTCTGTGAAGTCTTTTGATTTTGAGCCTGAGGAAGTTTAGATTTTTTTCAAAATAAGGCATTTTTTTTTTTAATTTCAGTAAGCCACAGCTCTTTTTTCTAACTTCTGAGGCCCCATCTTAACTTAGACAACAGCAACAGATTGCAGCTTTTGCCTTGTCCGAGGAAGGTAGGAGAGAAGACTATTTGTTAATGTAATACCTTGGCTAATGTCCTTCATATTGTCAGGAATTCTTATTCTTTTCTTGGGAATCTAGTTCAGGAAAGAAACACTAGCCTCTGCTTTGTGGAAACCTCAGTAAATTCTCATGTGTAGTCTTTTGGTTGTCAGAGGTCAAGGCTGCACCATTTTCATTGGAAGTAAGAAAATGCTTTCACTGACCTGGTGAAATAGATCACCAAAGACTGACTATTACATCAAGATCAAAGGCTGGAAATGGAGGACATAAATAAAATTGAGGAAAATCATAACTTCGACCTTCCAGTCTCAGAGCTCTGGGGTTGCAGAGAGACGTAGTAACAGTGATGGGAAAATAAATGTCTGAATCACTAACTTCCAAACCAGTGGGTCATATTCATGGCTTGCGTAAGTCTGAAGTATGTCTTTGTGATTTGTTTGTTTATGTGCTTTATTAATTGATTAATTAAAAAAATAGGTCTCACAGAGCCCAGGCAGGCCTCTAACTCATGAGTTAACTAAGAATGATCTTAAATTCTTAATCCTCCTGCCTCTACCTCCCCAGTGAATTTGTAGGCCATATACCACCATGCCCTGTTTATTGAGTTCTGGGGATTGAACCAAAGGCTTCAGACATGTTGGCAAGTTCTCCAAGAGCTACATATCCAGCACTGAAAGATCTCTCTTTTGAGACTGACTCCTCCACTCATTATATATGCTTCAAGTGGGATTTAGCAATCATCCCTTGCCCCAGATTAAACAGGATTGTTTAATCTGACATACACATATGTTCATTTGGTTTAGAATGATATTGCCAAATATTTCTACAAAGAGATGGTGACATTGGCTTGTTGACAGTTACTGCTAGAGCCATGATAAGGAAGCTTCCAAGGGCCATGGGGACACTTTGGCAGAGTACTGAACCCTATCAGTGCCATCTGCCATTGCACAACAGGGGTGTTAAGACACCCCCACTTGACCTTTCTATAAACACTGCTAAGTTATAGGCCTACCTTCAGGAAAGGGAAATAAGTCGGCTTTCTTCAGCTGCTTTAAAGAGATAAACTATACATGAAAATGTTATTCTTATGGCAAAGAAACAGGTTGTATGTTAAAAAAAAAAAAAGAACAACTCTACATCTTTCTCATCAGTGTGACCTGCACACAGCTTTACAGTCCTCTGTGATTTTGTTTCTTGCTCGGTAAACTGGGATGGTACATGTCTGCCCTTTGGAGATGGCTCTGAAGCTATTTGCACGCAACCTTTGCCTCTGAGACAAGCACTTGAATGCACATTAGGTTTCATGGTCAGTAGAAAATAGCAGCATAGTAAGAAAGACAGATTTTTCTCACGGCTACATTTATAAATTCTTGTTATTTTTGATCAAAGTTATATTGATATTACCATAGTAACACCAAAGGGCTCAAACAGCATGAAGAGCTTGGTCACTAGAGCTCTTTGAATGAATGACAAGTTCTAGAAGTAGATCAGAAAGGCCTGCGAATAGACCTCAAGCATGTTATGATTTCAGAAAGTAGAGCATGATGGGTAGACACACAATGCATTAGGTGCACGTCACAGTGACACATGCACCAACTTCGGGAGCTCCCAAATGCCATTAATTGATCCATTTGATCAAGTATGATGAGACTTCTTTTTACTCAAAATAGAAAATTTATATCTGTAAGTCTATATTGATATAAATGAATAGATGAGTAAATGGAATAGGGTGGAGAAATTCTCCATGAAGGAAAATATTAAATGATTCATTTTGGATGCTGAGCCCTCAAAGATGTGAAGCAAGTGTCTCAGGCTTGTGAGTGCCAATCATGGTGTCCTTCTCAACTGAACTAGGAAGAGGAGGGAGTGACATCATAGGACAAATAACGCCTCAGTGGGATCAAGCTCTGCTGAGGACATGTAGCTTTGTGCTAAGAGGATAGCCATGATCTTCAAAAACCAAGGACTCAGCCTTACCTCTTCAGTCTTTTCTCCCAAAAGTGTAACTGCAGTCTCGTGACAACAGACATCAGAGCAGTTACACTGAAAGAGTACTCATCAGAACTCTTCAAAACCACCAAGGTCATTAAAGACAAAGAAGGCCTGAAAAGCTGTCAGAGCAAAGAGGATCGTAAAGAGACATGGCGGCTACATGGACTGTTGGGTGCTGCATCATTCCTGGAGTAGAAAATGATCCTTAAGGAAAAACTAAAGTAACATGGGTCAGCTTTGGGCTTTAGCTGTTAATAAAAGTACCACTGTTTCACTAATTAGAAAAGTGTATCATATTAATGCGAGGAATTATTAGGAAATGGGAAATTTTCTGGGTGCTCTCCCTGAAAATGTTCTGTGATTTGGAACTGATCAAATACACAAACTTATTTGAAGTGGTAGGAATATGAATAACGTGTATCATTAATACCTGAGAAGTTTCTTCATTATTTCTCGGTGGTAAGCTAGGTGCTAGTTATGAATCCTTCCAACAGTTCTTCAATATTTACATTATGATTCATAACAGTAGCATAATTACAGCTGTGAAGTAGTGACAAAAATAATTTTATGGTTGAGGGTCACCACAACATGAGGAACCATATTAAAGTGTTGGAGCATTAAGAAGATTGAGAACCACTGCATGGGGAGAATACCAGGAAGAGTAAAAGTCCTTCTTTCTTACCTGGCAATCCAAATAAGAATTTGTTTCCTTTGTTTACAGATCAGGGAAAGACTGGAAAGAAAACACCTGCTTTCATCATTAGGACAGGCAGAAATCAGTACTAAAATTAACCAAATATTTAAATTAAAATAATTTAAGGCTACAATAATTAGGAGCAGCCTTTTTTTTTTTTTTTCTTAAGGAATGGTTTATTACAAAAAGAAGAGACCTTTGTAGGAAAGGAACTAAACAGAATAGAAAAACATACATAGGTCTACTCCATTCTCCTTCTCCATTACTAAATTCCCAAAGCTCATAGGCTGGAATATTTGGATGCTTGGTCCACAGTTTCTGGAATTTTTTGGGAAGGATTAGGAGGTATAGCTTGTTAGAGAAGCTGAGTCACTGGTGGTGAGCTTCCAGGTTTCAAAGCCTACCCATTCCCAGTTTTTTTTTTCTCTCTTTCATTTGTGGATCACATGTAAGATCTCAGCTTCTGCTCTAGTGCCATGCCCACCTTCCTGCTGCAGTGTTCTTTGTCATGATGGCCAAGGACTCACCTTGTGGAACGTTTATGTTGCCTTAGTCATGGTGTATTAGCACAGCAAGAGAAAAGTAACTAACACATCAGCTAAGATCTTAAGGGAAGAGTTGCTGCAACCTCATCGTGGCCCAGCAAGGATAAGGAGGACAATGCCCTTTGAAATAGCCATCCTGCACACTTAGTCCCGTTCATGTGAAACACATCAGCTTTATGGTGAGCATCCCTGAGCAGTGAGGTACAGTTACTAAAACAAGACAATTGAATGCATTACAGGTTTCACTCACAGTCCTCTATTGGAAATTAGTGACAACTTAAGGATCAGAGAATAGGTGGTCTCTCAAACTATTAATCGGTTCTCTCAGAGGAAATGTAGCACCTTGCTGCCTTTTATTAACACCCGAGGCAGATCCTTGTTCATCTAAACAGCAGCTAGGACAGTAAAAGTGAGCTGATTGTGAAAGAAACAGAACCGACCTAAAGCCCACTCGGCATGCTCAAGGACAGCAAACCCTTGGAACTGTGGGCAGCCAGCCACCAGGACAGCGGGGTGCTCAGTCAGTGACCTAGCCCAGCAGGTCAGCAGGAGATCTTGGCACGGAGGGACCTATGTACACAAAGTGATATTGATGTTCAGCTCTTTAATAAGTTGTTGAGTCTCCTCTCTCTTTCACTTATAGACCTAGGTGGCCTTTTTGGTGTTTCATTCTTTTAGGTTGCAGAGAAAAAGAATGCATAATCGAGCCTTTATTATAGCGATGGATAGTAGAAAAGGGCACCTGGGAGATAGGAAGACCAGGAAATGCCTTTTAGCCAGGCCTTCTCACATTGGAACATCATCTGGAAAGTGGAGTGTTGCTAGGATAGCCACTGCTGCCTTAGGACTTGGGATTTTAGTTCTAGCAATCTATCTATGCTTAGGGTTACTTTTGTTTTCTTTCTCACCCTCTACGGCTCTTGCAAACACCAAATTCTTGTTTACTGCCTAGAGATAGCTTGTAATGTTTTCCCTGGCTTTCTCGTCTTTTTACCACTATCTTCAGAAACTTTCTGTCTGACTCAGTTAAGTTATAATTGCATTTTATGCCTGTGGGATCACAGTGCACAGTTAACCAACCATTTCTGTAGCCATGCCACTGGGCACAACCTACAACTATGGGAAACTGAACAGTGAAAGCTAGTTATACAAAACATTGCAATGGTGAAATTTTAGGTTGATTGCAGCCCCATAAGAAATATTTAATGATACCTGTGGATGAGAAATTGAAGGAGCCTTTTAGGCACAATCATCACTAGTTGAGGGGGAAAATTCAGAAATCTGAACTCTTAAATACCATTTGCCTAGGCTGCTGTTCTCAGCAGAATGTTGCATTGGACTAGCCATTTCCACCTAAATTGCTTGTGCTGTGGAAGACATTTGAGCTGTTTATTGTTGTTTTATCCTCAACTGTCCTTTTATAAAGTAGAACTAACTCAGTAATGCTGTAGTGAAATGCTTACAGTATTTATCACAGTGCATAAAAGGGTTTTGTGTTAATGTACAAGGAAGCTGGGTAGCCACATGTCCTTGGAAAATAGTAGTAGTAAAAGCACTGGAGACTCAGAAGCAGCCAGAAAGAAACACAGGTGATTTCCTCCCTTTTCGTTAACAGGACTTTTCTCTACTCGTTAATTCTATCTTTTTTTTTTCATGTCCATTCTTTTTTATCATTATAATTCATTACTCATATCCAAAAACTCCTGTCCAGGTCATCAACAATTTTTTAAGCCTTCTAAAAACTTTATCATTTAAATTTGATAATTATTATACCGCTGTTTTTGTAATAGCAATTTTTTTCTTCCATGCTTTTCTTTCTGTACAAGTTTGGTTGCTTCTGGCTGAATATGTGACTAATACCATTTGGTTTGCACTATTGGGTTTCTTGATGTTTTAATTAAAAATACAGGAAAAAAAAACCAATTTCCACTTCATCGCATAGTTATAGATATCGAGATTATATTAAACTCTATGATACAAATTTATTTTCTAAAGAAGTTCCTTCAGCTATAGACTGGTTTCCTTTATAATTTACAATAAAGAACACCCCCCCACACACACACACAAACAAAAACAAAACCTTGAATTTGAAAGGAACTCAGAAAAGAACAGACAGACTTTGAAATTCTCCACAGATTCTAGGACAGGCTCTATAAAATAAAGTATAAAATGGAATGACAAATAAAATGGTTATAAAATTTTATAGATTTTTTTTTCAAAGTTTGAGGGGTAGTTGATTTTCTAAAAAAATTGTGTGTGTGTGTGTGTGTGTGTGTGTGTGTGTATTGGTATGTCACTTGAGTGTAGTTTCCTGTGGATGCAAAAAGGGGGCATTAAATCTTCAGCTTGAGCTACAGTGGATTTTCAGCATTGGTGCTGGTAACCAAACTCAGGACCTCTATATGAGCAGTTGGCTCTAAACCACTGAGCTATTTATAAAGCCCTGATTGCTGGTTTTTACAGTTAAAAGTCTAATGCCGCGAACATATTTCTATACATTTTTATTTACAAGGTACAGTACAATTTTTTAAAATTTTATTTTATTTATTACATTTTATTCGCTTTGTATTCCAGCTGTAGCCCCTTCCCTTGTCCCCTCCCAATGCTGATCTCCCTCCTTCATCTCTTCCCATGTCCCTCCACCAGTCCACTGATAGGGGAGGTCCTCCTCTCCTTCAATCTGACCCTAGTCTATCAGGTCTCATCAGGACTGGCTGCATTGTCTTCCTCTGTGGTCTGGTAAGGCTGTCCCACCCCTCCCAGGGAGGTGATCTAAGAGCCAGCCACTGAGTTCATGTCAGAGACAGTCCCTGTTCCCCTTACTAGGATGTCCCACTTGGACACTGGGCTGCCATAGGCTGTATCTGTGCAAGGGTTCTAGGTTATCTCCATACACGATCTTTGGTTGGAGTATCAGTCTCAGAAAATACCCTTGTGCCCAGATTTTTTGGTTCTGTTGCTCTCTTTGAACTCTTGTCCCCTCTAGGTCTTTCTATCTCCCCCTTCTTTCATACTATTCCGTGTA
>NW_026596073.1:3603225-3620725 GCF_907164565.1 Psammomys obesus | reverse complement strand
ATTTATTTTATTCCATTTATAAATAAGATTATTTTAATGAGAAAATTCTAAAGCTTTATGTAGCTCTAGTAGTCTACCCACAGCCTCACACATACCAGGCAAGCATTGTAACTCAGAGCCACACTCGTATGTCATTGAACTTTTTCAGTGACATTATGGTATACTCAATTGTGTTACATCCACATTGAAAGTAAGGAGTTAAGATGTACAGAGTAAAATAAGTTAGCCAAAAGTATTCAGCAAACTGTATTTTACTTTTGGACACATTGGCAGGAATGATAGGAGGATAGGAGGAAGGGACTGAACAGTGAATATGAGTTTATTCCTGATTAAAGATGGAAGTCGACCGCCTGTACGGCAGGCTCCTATCACCTTGACTTTGCTGCCAGAATAGGATGTTCCCTTGAATCATGAACCAGAATGAGCCCTTTATCCCTGAGGTTGCATTTGTCAGAATATTTTATCACAGTTTCAGGAGAAGCAAGACTATTTTCAGCCTACAAATACCTGTGGAACTTGATATAATCAACATGTTAAGTATTTTTTCTGGCTGCCTAATGTCGATGTTGCCATACGCTTACATAGACACTCCAAAAGATCCAGCTACAGTTAGAGAATCATATCAATCTTTATGAATATCCTAGGGAGAAAGCCTTTGTGATTTGTTTCTTTCTTTTGTTTGCATGTTTGCAGGCATACTTTAGCTGGCCAACTTGAAAAACTGATTAATAAGCTTAGGGAATCCATAATTATTATCTGAGAAGTCTGTATATTTTTTTTTATCACAGCAAAGAGGCTTTAAAAATGTGACTTTTATAAAGAAGGACTCTGAATAGCAGATGATTAATATTTCATAAAACAAAGAATAAACTGAGAAGCAAAGGAATTCATTATCCTTACAAAATAATGTGTGAATATGGGAAAGGTCATTGTGTTTGATACTTGTATTATGCATAGAGAAATGAGGCTTTTTTTTTGAAGTGTTTATTAAAATGACTTGCCGTGAGACTGAGTTATGAAATCATTGTATATAATTAAAAGTCAAAGTCTCTGAGCCTCATATTAATACATTGGGCTAAAACAAGCTAAAACACACCTTATTTATTTGTGAATATTTTCATGTTCAGAGAAGAAAAAGGAAAATTGGCTGTCTATACATATAAGGAATTTCAGCATGTGGTGAGACAATGAATACCTCATTATGATGTGTGCATACACAGTGTATGAATATATGTATGTATGATAAATATTAAATATAAGAAAATATCTTGTTCTGTAGTTTAGTCTAGTCTTGAACTCATGATCTTCTTGCTTCACAAGTGCTGAGATTACCAAATAGTGCCACTGCACTAGGCTGATTTGATTCATCTATCTAGCAAAATGATATTTCAAAAAACTTCATAATAAGAGCGTTAATGTAAAAGCTTATGGGATGAGGCATTAAAGTGGTATGTGAGCTCATAAACAGAATTTAGAGACAGAAAACAGATTTACCCCTAGTTTTCTGCTTTCTCCTTTAAAAAATAAATGAATGTTAATCTTTCTGTATTGCTACTTCTTCATCTTTAAATGTTAGAAACCTCTTCAACAACGAGAGGTATTTTAGAATAAAATGAAACATTAAGAATTGTGAAGAACATGAGTTGCAATCCTTTTGTTAATACAAAGGACGTTGGTGGAAATGCACCTTGGTTTTTCATTGATATCCTATCTGAATGGAAAAGCATTAATTTGCATCTTCCTCAGGTTCAATTCTTAACCTGGTATTTCTAGTGTTTCTTTACCCTACCTTTCCAAGTTTACATAGATTTCCTAAGCCTTGCACCATCACCCTTATGCAGCTATGCAAACATTTGTGTGCTTTACCTCAACATTTTCAAAGAGATTTTTAGACTTATTTTGCCTTTACTATTCATCATTTTATTTGGCTGAGCTGTATATAAAAATTATAACATTGTTTGCTAATATTAAAATCCAATGCCCTGACTGTATGTTTGCAGCAAACAATGAATAATAACTATCATCCTGAAGATAAAATAGCCAAGTTAACACATTTAATTTGGCTCTCTGATATAAGTTAGACTATTTTCTGTGTGAAGTCAGGAGGAGTTTTTGCCCTATGCTCTGTTTATTTTTTCTTTGTAGCTATCATATTTTAATTTCACAAATTCATGATAAAAAGAATTTTATAATCATTTCTAGGACACTTATCTCTCTGTACAACTCATTTAGATATTTACACTGAAGAATGTAGAATGGTCTTAATTGTTGAAATAATTTTCTATGTTTTAATAAGTCTAAAACTCTGATTCAGGCACAATTGGATAATATGATTAAATATCCGAAGAAAAGCCAAAGCAGGTAACCATCTGATGACCCCAGGCACTTAGCTCTGATCCTTGGTATTCCCTTTTGTCAGGGTAACAATAGTATCTCAGATAGTACAGGCATGTGTTGTGAGGATCAAATGATGGTTATTCATTGTGTAAGGGAAAACCATTACTGTCCAATATTATATGTAAACTCTTCATAGTGATGAGTCATCTCATTAGAACCATCATTTTATTACATTTCAATATGGCAGACTTTATTACTCTTGAAATGTTTTAATCAAAAGAAATGCTTCCAAAATGATATTTCTTGTTTCTCTTTTCTAAGTCTTCTCAATGTACCTGTTAGCACACTTTTGTCTTTAATGTTCTCTTTCTAGTCCTTGTAACCTTAGGGTTGGTGCTTTCCAATAAAATATGCTAATTAATCAACTCTCCATGTCTGTCTCATAAATCATTTTCCTAACTGTGGAAAATTTGGATAGCCTTCAGTTATATCAGAAGCATTATCTGTTTAGTTTGCACACCCAAATTGCCCAATGTACACCCTCCTCCCCTATTTTCTAAGTCTCCCTGCTGAGGGGGGTCATATCATCTCTTATTTGCATTATTTTATTACTTTTGTAACTTCTTCACTTTCAGTTCAACCCACCACATCCTTCATTTTTATTGTAAAAGGAATCCTTCTGAAACAGTTTTCTAATTCTGTTTTCCTGGGGCTTGTAGTTTTTGATGGCTTCCTGTACTTTACAGAAGAAAGTACAAACACCACATTATAGCAAACTGTTTTCATGCTGTTTTCCCAGATGTACCTCGCACCACATGCAGGCTCCATGGGATTTCCCAAAATAGAACCTGAGATCCAAAACCCTATGCCTTTGTACACATCCTTCCCTTGATGGATTTGTTTCTCCTTTCACCCCTCATTGCCTAGAAAATGTTCTCCACAATCATGACTTCTTCTCTGAAGTTGTACTGCACCTGGACCTGTTTGAGGACCACACTTGTCTGTGTTTTAGAGAATCTTTTACATTCTGAGACTATCAACATTAAGGTTGTATGGTGGTAACTTTTCTCAGCTTTGCCTTCATTACTAGCCTGAGCTTATATATGTATACATATATATGTATGTATATATATAAACATAACAAACATCTTAAACAAACATCTTGTGTAATATTACTGAGAAAGATAAATATTATAAGAGGAGAACTAGTCAAGAATGCTCCACAAATGGGAGGGAAGAAAGGAAGCACACACTGGTGATAAATTGTCACGCACATCCCCCCACCCCTTAAAAACCTCTTACCCTCTTTGGTTGGTGCTTTAACGAGTTTCTGTTTTTATTCATATTACCTGTGACAAGCCAAGGCTTGTCCTCTGCTGTTTTTTTTTTTTTTTTTTTTTTTTTTTTTTTTGAGCATATTTGTGGTCATTGCAGTGTGAGGAATAAAAAGTGTACCCTGATGAAAATTTCAGATTAGTGAATGCTTTTCTTGTCTATGGAACTACTGAAACCTAGTGGTCTTATTTCTAACTGTCATCTCTCTACCCTAAAGATTCCATTGATGAGTTTGTAGTTACAACCAATACTATATAAAAACCTATTTTGACAAACATGTATTTTAATCTCTGTTACATTATTTGCCTAAGAGTTATCTAAATTAAAGGCTAGAATGAAAAGTCTAAGTAACAAGATTTAAAAGCAGCATGCCATTGTCACAGAGCCTGATATACAGTGGTATGATAGTATCCTGGAAGCCCAAGATTCATCCTGACAGGGAACTGTGGATCATATTGTCATGGCAACAGGATGGCTTCTTAGGTTTAAATTTGTTTGTGTTGCAGATCCATAACTTTAAAAGCTTATCCAGTGCTTTTAGAGAACAACTTGTGTTGCTTCTGAGGCACAAGCTGTATGCTAAAAATTCATGGCTATTTTGCAAATGGTAATTTGAGTGTTCTCTGCTATTGTTCTCTTTTGTCTACAAAGTGAGCAGTTACAAGACTAAAATTGTTGTGCCTGAGTGTTCTGTTTATCACTTGTTTGGCTTCAATATAGAACTGCAGAGGTAAAAAATTACTTTCCCCATATTCACTGTATGGAAACTATAGATGTATGTTTTGAGATATAAATAGGTACATTCTTCCGCTGAGGCGGTAAGAATGAAATACACTGAGTCATTTCAGCAGGCTAAATATTCAAAACTTAATAAGCTTAATATGTTGTTCTGTGAAGGCAGAACTTTGCAGCACTCGCAATTCTTTCCGCATGACAAAGGCACTTCCTTTCGCCTAGAAATTCTCTGTAAATAGTACAGAAAAACAATGATCAATGGTCCTTGTTCATTGCCTAGCAGAACGTCCTTGACACCTCTCCCACTGCGGCACGGTGCTGACAGCTGGGTTCTCATTTGGAAGCAGAGAAGAGAGAGCCAAGGGAATGGAGCCACAGAGGGTGAGGAGAGAAAAGAAGACAGAAAGATGGGGGGTGGATGGAGACGCGAAGGGACAAAGAACCATTTGTTGTTGACTTTGCAGGTTTTAACCCCTTTATATTGAAATAGACAGAAATTCCCCACATTAACATCTTAATCCCTCTAGTAGAGTAAAATGTTTCTGTGAGTTAGCTATGTCTTTAAAGAGGCCAACATAAGAAGTTTATGGGTGATTATAAAAAAAAGAAGGCATTAATGGTGGCAGCCCAGAATTAAGGGGAAGAATCTATGGAAAATTTTTAAAAGTCACTAATTAGTTAGATGGAGCTAAACTCTACTACCATAGATCTTCATCTCTGGCCAATTATTTGTTGCACTGTAAACAATGTGCTTGTGTGATTAAAAATAAAGTCAAAGTGAAATCCATTTGTCAGGGTTTTGAGATGCTTAAGTGCCATTATTATGTGACTGTGTTGTTTTCTTCTGTTTTCTACTTCTCTGTGGTGGGAGGAGAACTCCTGGAGCGAAGCTTTGTCTGCAGAGATTGAATGAGTCATTAGAACTGCCTACTATGGAGAGATTGGAATGTTCCAGGTCTAGAGGCTAATTACCTTATCTTGGGCAAACTTTAGCCCTGGGAACAGCTAATTCTTGCCCACTTCTGTATCAGAACTAACATCCTGTTTTCAGATAGAAACCTTTTGAAATCTGTGAACTGAGAAGACCGTTAGCTTCTGCCAACCCAAAAGCTAAGACTTTCATCAGATAGGATCTTATGCCTACAGAAAAGTTTGCCTCATCTTTCTATAAGCCTTGTTGTTATCCCCCAGAGTATGGCTTTCTCTGTTCTGTGTAATTATAAAGTTCAGAAAACTGCTTCCACATTGGGATACTGAATTGGGGGTTAGCTAAATCTGTCTTCCCTTGGTCATGATCAGGCAAAATGTGTGTGTGTGTGTGTGTGTGCATGTGTGTGTGTGTGTGTGTGTGTGTGTGTGTGTGTGTGTATGCTGACACAGGATGTTGTTAGGGTCATGAATCTTCCAAGAAAGACCTCAGACTCTTGACACTATGCAAAAGCAAAGAATGTTTATTCTGCAGAGAATTCCAGCAAGCTGGGGTCACCATCTTCACAAAATGGTGGTGGGATCTTGAGGCTCCCCCCTAACCCACTCAAGGGGAGCTCAAAGGCCTTTTTTAAAGCCAGAAAGGGTAATTCTTATTGTGGCTACATGACCTTTATTGGGATTGGCTGGTGCCCATGGGGACTATATGACTCCATTTGGACTGGTTGTAAGAGACCAAAAGATTAAAAATCAGCAGTTATTATTAAAGTTTAAGGCCTGAACTAAGGCTAGCTGGGTGGAGAAGTCCAGTAATGCCCTGAGGGGAAGAACCGCCTTACTGCATTCTTTCCCCACCCATTAGAGATACAGTTGCTAGGAAACTGGTCCATCCCCCTAGGGAGGGACACCAGATCATTAATGGTCTGGGGACCTTCCTATAGCCAGTCAATTCAAAATGTAGCATTTTGACCAATAGGTGCTTGCCAGGCAGGAATCACCCCTGCCTTGGGCATGCTGGAAGGGACAGAAACCTTTAAATCACCCAACTAACCTGAGCATGGGGTGCTTGGCTCTCACTGCATCAGGGGTGGTGGGTGTGGGCCCAAGCTGCAGCTTGTAATGATTTATAATAAAAAGAACCTCATGTATTTACATCAGAGTCTATTTATTCCTGGTCTTTTGGGGTTTGTGAACTGGGCAGAACAGCTGACTCTCTGTAATTAAGACCTCTCAATATTATGTGGATTGCAAGAGTTAATCTTGAACTTTGCTTGCTCATTTATCTGTTTTCAGTTTTTGGAAGCATGTTTTTGTTGTTTGTTTTGTTTTGTTTTTTATAGTTGGCCTCATTATTTGTAATTTGATTGTGGAAAACTCGACTTTGTGGGTCTAACTAGAAATAGTTTTTAAAACTGCTTCTGAAGTTTCTGGTTGAATATACTCAAGAATGCCAATGAGTTGTTCTGTTTAGGGAACAATAGAGATCCAACTTCTTGTTGAATCAGCAAAAATTCGTTCTTGTCTGTGAAAGGTAAATGAAGTAAGCCACTTATCCTGCATGGGTGACACAGTGTGCCTGTAAGTCAGGGTATGATAAAGAGACCACCAAAATGCTTGCTGTAAGATTAGCAGGGAGGAAAACTACATTAGAGAAGCAGCCAAGGAGTTTAGGGTAGAAGAGGAAGTGAGAAGGGTCCCTGTGCTAGACTTGTGGGCTTTGACACTGGCTTTGGTATGCAGCATAGGTAAACATCAGTAGGGAGCCAGATGCCTCAGGCAGAGCAGAGGGAGATAGAGAAGTGCCTTTTCTTGGCAGACAGAAATCCCTATCACAGGTTCCTGAGGAATGCTGAAAGTATTTGCTATTAATCCTTTAGTCCACCATATGCTAAGTCAAGACTATCATGCAGGACCAAAGTCAGTAGACCTGCCCTTTTGGAGGAACACCAGGTACCTTTTGGACCTGACAGTGCCCAATGCAGAAACATAAACAAGATGTTTTAGTGTCATATCAAGCCAGATATTCCATCACACAATTTGCTTAGGTTCTGGGAGCAGTCTAAACATATTTTCTTCCAGTTTGCTCAAGCATGAACACATTTGTGAGTATTACAGACACTCACTGTATCCCAGTGGTATACAAACTGAACATTTTCTCCGAACAACCAATTTATCCTTAGAAAGTCATTCATGGTAATAGAAATTTTATGTATATGTTCCTATCATGCTACTGAGAATATATCATTATAATATCATTCACTGAGGCAAGGTTATATTGGGGATAAGCTAGTGTTGGGGAGAGCCTACTAGAGATGATCACTTAGACACAGTGTATAGCCAACTGTAACTTTTTATTGCAGCTTGCTGGAACTATACTGAAGTATTCAGAAACACAATTTTTTATTCCCCAAATATTTAGACCAAGGGGCTTTTAAAAGAAAGACAGAAAGAACAAACAAACAAACACTTGCTGTTATCTTGCTCTGCAGCTTCGGGGAATGGTGGGTATCTTATCTTACCAGAGCTAAGATAAGCTGTTAGGTGGAAGGAGAGGTTTGCACAAGTAGAGAGTTGATCAAAAGCCAAGTTAGCTGCAACATCTTGGCTTTGGGTTCCTAGAATAGAGCAGAGTAATTTCCTGTAGGATCCTCTATCAACGCAACCAAATTCTAGTTAAACTTGAAATGGACCTCAGTGAGGATGCAAGATGGAGGAAACTCTGTACTGTTTTGCTCTGTCACACTAGGGAAAAGGTGGCATCCCTACAGACACCAGCGGAACTCCTCTCTTACCTTTCCTCTTGAACCTTCCTTCTTACTCTGAATGACATCTCAAACTCATTTCTCCTGCACTCAAGCATGGAAAGTAGTTTAGCCATCTGAGACTCTGTTTTTTACTATATACAGATGTTTCTCGTGGTAACACACCTAGCAACCTGTTGGTGGCTGAGGACACCAAGGGTCCCTGTGAACCTGTATGCAAATAGATGACTCCACTTAGCATTCTACTGACAATGCCACTGTCTAGTAAATATGTCCCACAGAAAATTTTAAAACTGAGGAAGGTGAAGTGGTTTGGGCTGAAGTGGTTTTGGGTGCATGTGCAACAGGACAAACTGAAACATCTCAATGAGGTTTTAGGGGGGGTAAAAAACCACAAAACCAAAACATCTTTTCACCATATTATGCCAATGCATAATTGGGCATTCATTTGATTATAACCACACTCATTATGGGAAGAGACACACTCAGTACACAAAGGCTTACTTAATCCAAGCCTGTCAATCAAAGCCAAGAAACACTCTCTCTATACCCCTTAACATTCAAACTTCCCTTTTCTTTTGAATTTCATAAAATAAAGCCCCAAATGATAACTGGGGCCCTTAAGTGTGCTCTGACCCATAAGGCCAGCTGTCAAGAGTAACACCATAGTTTAGAACTTTATTGCTTTACTTTGGAATGAAGTTTCCTTGTTGATTAGCAATTTCCACACTCATTTATTTCATTCTTCAATGAATCAACCAGAACCTGGAAATACCTGGCCCAGACTTTAACTACCTGATTTTTTGAATCTATTAATATTACCATATTTGGTTAACAAAATGGAAAGATTTGCATATGTTATTAAATGAAGGACCCAAAGGTATCATCATCCTGGATAATCCAGGTGAACTCTAAACCTGATAACTGCCTATAAGAAGATGATCTGGGACAAACAAATTAATGATGACCCACAAGTTTAGAAGTACCAACTGTTACCAGAAGCTGTAAGATAGTGTTTCCTAGAGTCTTTGGAGCCTATACTCTTAATCTCAGATGTGTGGTTTTCATCACTTTCAGATGATAAATTATCCCTTATTGTCAGAAATTTGTCACAGCAACCACTAGAAACTATTACACAAGGGAACAGAACCAGACATACACAAATATCTGTGGTTCCTTTTCATCACAGCCTATCCAGAGGCATAGGCGGTAAGAACACAGTTGGACATTTAAGAGGACATCACGGTGGCTTTAAGTTATGTTTTGCTTTCTATTTATATAATCATCCTTGGATTTTTATCAATTGTCTTGCTCCATATACACAAACTACAGCATCAGTGACTTCTTCATATTTACATCTTTCCTTCTTCATTTTCATTGTCTGTTTCTTTATTTTTGCAGTGCTTGTGACTCAGGTTCTTGGCTCAGGGTGGCCAGAATTTTTTCTATATCCTATATCCCTGTCTTCCCATCTTTAATCTCATAATTAATCCTCTATTTTTACAATGATAAAATTTACTTTATTTCCCATAAACTGTTGTGGGTTTGGAACATTTTTTAAAAATGTTTTGCAATGTCTGGCCTTTTTTCAAATTCTGGGTTTTAGAAGGAACAAATCATAGAGGAATTACAGTCATATAGAATTTTTAGTTTCAGTGCTAGTTATTCAAAATACTCCCTTTTATTGCTTATGTTTCTAGTGATCTGTGTATCCCAAAATAATTGCCAATACCCTTATGTCTAGAATTGTTATCACCTAAAACATTGTAGCAGCTTGACCGAACTGTAACTAAAGGACTTGTTTCTTTAAAAAATACATCAAGTCAAAAGTTATTGAAAGAGATTTTCAGCAGGGAAAATAGAAGCTTTTGGCTTGTCTTAATAACAACAAACATAATTTACAGAGCATCATATGAAATAATTGACTTAGAATAAATGAACTGCTTACTCATGTTTGTTTCTAACCAGGAATAGAGACAACACTGTAATCTCAGTGTTGGAAGGTGAGACAAAGCTGTAAGCAATCACACAGCTTCATACTTTGCAATGATATAATACAAGTGAGTACAGTGGCAGATCAGACCTTAGAAGGGACCAGCCAACTCTTTGTTCCTTTGTTGTGCGTATAGAGCATGAAACCTTTTCCTAAGGATGAAAAAAAGTTGAGAAGATGAAGATGGTTAAATAATAGATAACGATGCAACTATTTCATTGCTATGGCTTCTTTAGTGACACCAGGTACAAACCCCACTCAGCACTGGTGCTCTTATATGTAGCCAGTTGAAAATATGTTAGTAATCCAAAGCTAGTCTAAGTGTAAAAATGAATTTGCATAGCAACTGTGCTCATGATCCTTGAGATGAGATAAACGGTATTAAAATTGTATACATAAATGTTTAGGTATATCTATACACGACATATATGTGACTCATTTTCTATACTACTACTGGTATGGTATTATTGCCTACCTCAAACAATTATGAAAAAGTTAAGGAAGCAATACATAACAAACAGAACTATGACTTTCTGTTAGTGTTGTGCCGAATCGCGATACCCCAAAAGACCACCACCAGGAGCCGAGTCCGTTGCAAATCACGTGAGGATCTTTTTATTACAAATTACAAGCTACAGCTCGGGCTCACACCCCCGAGAGCTGAGCGCCCTGTGCTCAGGTTAGTTGGGTGATTTAAAGATTCTAGTCCCTTCCAGCATGCCCAAGGCAGGGGCGATTCCTGCCTGGCAAGCATCTATTGGTCAAAATGCTAAATTTTGAATTGATTGGCTATAGGAAGGTCCCCAGACCATTAATGATCTGGTGTCCCTCCCTAGGGGGATGGGCCAGTTTCCTAGCAACTGTTATCTCTAGTGGGTGGGGAAAGAATGCAGTAAGGCAGTCCTTCCCCTCAGGGCATTACTGGACTTCTCCACCCACCTAGTTCAGGCCTTAATTAATAATAGCTGCTAATTTTTAATCTTTTTGGTCTCTCAATAGTAATTATTCAAAAAAATGTGTATTATGACTATTCGATCCTGGAAATCCTCTTATATATTTCAGAATAAACTCCAAGAGGATGAATGAGAACATGCCACGTGGTGTGAGTTAAGCATAATGCTGTCTGCATCACTAAGATTGTGATAATTTTGACAAGCCACTCATTTTTCAGTACCAGGGATGAGGGCACGAAGAAAACACTTTTTCATGGAGTGATGCCTTATTGAAACTACAATAAATAAAAAGACATGTTAAAGTCAACCAGTGGTATGAAAGAGTACAGAATGAACAGGTGTCTTGAGTTTAGAAGGATTATGCTCAAAGTAGGATAAATAAAGGAAATGAGAAACCTGGGCATATTAGTACAGGATTTAGCTTTCTAACGCAAGCAGTGAAAGCAAACTAGAAGAATGTCACTTTCACTTTATGGGAGCCTCTAGGAGGTGACTTAGAAACAAAAGTAGAGCTCCACGGGTAGGCATTTATCTCCCCAGAAAATCATTGCGGTGAGACTCAGAGAAACATGCTCACAAAAGGATAGGCACTAAAGCACAAAAACAAATGCAAAGAAAAAGCAGTGCCTATATTTTCATTGTAATGCAATCAGCATCAGAAACCCTCGGAACTCCAGCGTTTGGTGCTGATCCCGTATCTTCAGCCCTGACAGGAATTTGGGTGGCGTCTGCGGAGCAATGTGTATATTATTGGGCCTTGACTGTCCTCAACCATTCCTCTGTTAGTTCGCCTGCTGTGGATATATATGCACCTGAGCCTCGTTTCCCTTCGCTCTGAGAAAATGTTGTTTGAAGCATTCTCATTTCGATCAATCAGCTCCCATCAGGGAACGGGCCACTGTGAAATCAATGCTGACTCACTGTAGCATCTTGAGAGGAATAATTCAGTGCTAGTGATGGGATGCACGTCGTCGCTGAAGTAACGGCGTAGGTGAATAGAACTAACCCAGGGCCTCGAGGTCTGATCTGAGCCCCCCTGCTGCCCGGGTTAGAAAACGTAGCCGTGCAGAAATGTAGTGGCTCAAATGTGGTCATATATTTTCAATGGGAATATGAATCTTTATCTCTGGCTTTCCGTACTCGGAAGATACTGTCAACCATGTGTGTCATCATCATGTTCGGCCTCAGTAAAGGCCGGAGGAGCTGTCTCAGCTGCTATCTGCCTGAAGTCACATGAGACGTGAGCAGCAGGGCCCACGTAGCCTATGGACTGAGAAATGTATCATTATTCATTTCACCCACCTCAAGTTTTAGGATTGTTTTTTCATTTGGCAACAGAAAAACAGAGGTATCACTTTATTGATGAAAAAGATAAGGAGAAAAGATATCGAGTAACTTGTCAGAAGTCACAGTTACTCATAGTGCTCAGATTTTAAGATTTGGATTTTATTTTTACAATTAGTATTCATATATACAATATAAAGTGAGCTGTACTGTTTTCACTAAAACACTGTATTTTCCTTTCTTTCCACCACCAGTATATCAGGCACTCGCTACATGCCTTTGATCAAGTCTCTTCTCATCTCTGAGAGTCAAATAAGCATGCATAGGATATAATTTTGCATATATTTATATTTACATGTGTGCATGTGTAAAGGTAAACTATTTCCCCTATATTATACAATTAGCAAATGGCACAGCCAGAACTGAGCATACAGCATTTTCCCCCATAAATTTGACTTTCAAAACACTGTACGTTATTGCTTCCTAAAACCTATATGCTACTTTCTGTGCCTGCCTCATTGATGTATTTTAGATTTCCCTTGATTTCTGACTGCCTTTGTTCTTTAAAACTATAAAACTCATGAAACTGCTTTCACATTGGAACATGGAATTAGGAAAAAAAAAAAAAACAACCAGATTCTCAGTTCCTGGGCCATGGTCACTTAAAATGCCTCAGAATAGACTATCTCTTACTACAGCCTCTTAAAACAAAAACAAAAACCCACCTAGTACATGCTCGGTATTTTAAGGATATTTTCATAAGCGCCATTATTTAACAGTGTGGTCATAAAGATTAATCCGAAATCACAGCATACTGTTGGCAAGTTACTAAAGCGTCTGCTCTCTAAAAGGAAGGCCAACATAAGGTAATCCCCCTTCCTCTTCGTCTCTGGAACAGCTTTATTGAGACACTGGAGAGTTCACCCTTTGAAAGTATATAACTCAATGCAATTTTGAGAGAAAATTGTTTTGAAAAAAGATACAGTCATCATGACTGTATAATCTCAAAACCTTTATCATCCCAAAGAAGCTGTGTATGTATTAGTCATCACTTTCCATTTCCTCTATCACCTCCAGCTCTGATTTTACACTGAAAAAAAAAAAGCCAAGAAAGTGTTATCTTCTCACTTTTCCCTAAAATAGCAAAATTATTTAAGATCTGTTAGCGAATTACATGTCTTCATACACACACTAAATAGCATTAAGTTATATCTGTGCCTGTTGTAGGTGGTCTATGTCTAATAAGACAGTCTATACTTTTCTAGGCTAAGACTATCTGCTGAATCCCCAGTTAAAGAGAGGGCTTACCTCCTGTGATGTATGCTGGGACCATTTAAACCAGCACTCACTCCCCAAGCCACAGGAATCAACAAATTCATAGATACAAATTTCCTCTTCGTTTACCAGCAAGGCTTTGTGGAGATACTAGGATTGTGAACTACAAAGCATATGAGTTCCAGGCTTTGTTATGGATGTAATGGCACCATTTGCTCCACCCCCAGAAACAAATAAATGTGTGTTGAACGGCTAAACACCAGTGCAAGTTTTTGAATCTATGACCTAGAAAGAGCCAATGACTATTGAGGTTCTGAAGATTATGTTTTGATCCAACATGAATATTCTATTAGGAGGTAAGGAAGAGACACGAGGGATGTGCATACCCAGAGTGCCAGAGTTGCCTTGGGAGGACAGACTCAGCTGAAAGCCTTTAGGAGCACCAGGCCTGCCAATGCACCCCTCCCCCAAACTCACTCCAGGATTGTGAAAACCTAACCATAGGTTAGTCAAGTGTCTTCTGTGGTATTCTGTGATAGTAGCCAAAGGAAAATGAAAAACATAGACCTGATGGTTAATCAGGGGAGTGTGATACTATCTCCAAAGATGCGGTTCAGCTCTGTATTTCCCTGTGTTTGTGAAAATACTATATCCTTTAGCCTGCAGCCAGAATTGAAATAGTTCTTTTGCTTTACACAAGGAAAAAAAAAGTCACAAATTCTCCTCTCCAAGACTTTGTTATTTCATGTGACTTAAGAGGACATCATTACAAGGAATGTTAATTATTTAAAATGTGTTTCATTATATATAGTTAGATAAGATACATATTAGAGTAAGTTTATGCCCAAGTATATTTAATGCATAAAGTTGAGAAATTGAATATACCCCCACTCTGAGACACTGTTTCAGTTTTATCTTTAATAACAGCCAAAAATCTGATGGTAAATGGTAAGTGATAATGAATGTAAAACTACCAAAAAGTCACTGCAGAATGTGATGAGTATATTTTCCTTCTAATAGCAATTTTAGAGCATCTTGAGTCAAGTTCACTCACTATCCCTTCTAATGATCCAATGTCCAGGCTTACATAATGCAAGTGCAAACTATAAGAACATGTTATGCAAAGGAGCAGAGCAAGAGACAGAAGCTCATGGTTACAGCAGAGATTAGAGCAGAATTATGATGAGTTGGTACCACGCTTAGATCTTATAGCTGTCAGTGTTTCAACATTCAGTGCATTATTTTTAGGAAAACACTCAATGCAAACTTCAAAAAAAATCTACAAAAGCCACAATTTGCCTACAGATCTATAATTCTAGAGACTAGCAGGATGGAAAATAACATCATTTGTATACTTTTTCTAATGCTTGTCAGCTTTCAGAAGTGTGATGCGTGCCAAAGATGTCACTCCTTAAGTTCCCTGCAGTAAAGTTTTACAAAAGTTGGAGATTATTGCTATGAATTCCTAGCTCTGGTAAGCAATTTTAGTGAGAAGTGTGGGGTTGGAGATAACAGGGTGATATTATCATGCCTCTTGTCTTGTCAGGAGATATCCTAAATCTAATTTTCAGATAAGAAAAGGAGTGTTAGAGTATAACTGGCCTTGATACAACTTTACCTAATAATAGGAAATAACGATCACAACCCTAGTTGTGTCTATCTTATCCTAAAGCAAGAACAGTTTATACTAAGACCTGTTGGATAATTTCCAATTTTCTCATGCATACAATAATCACAAGAATCAAGAATCAAAATCCAGTTACCATATTTATAAACAATAGTGGCAATGATTCGTCTTCATAAGCACCATGGCATAGCCAGGATATCTGTATGTTTACTGGGTATTATCAAATCATCAGACAACTCCTGAGTAGAAGATACACGGCAAACAATGAGTGTGCTAGATGTCAATCTAGCTGTTGGATTAAGCAGAAACAGCCAAAGATACAAGGAAAGCATAATGTGCTTTATTGTATGGTGATGGTAAACTCACTGTAAACCATCATGGAAAAAATATTGCCTGGCATGCTGAAAGATCAAAATGGAAGCTGTGACACATTTAAAAAGATACAATCAACTGGAGACTTATAACTGTATCTATCTATATTCTCTTATGAGAATGTTGGGATTGTAAATTGTACAGTATGCCCTTTTAACCAATGATCTATCTCCACAGTCTGTGGTCTTCCTTTGTAATCTAATTCATTGATGCACAGTTGGCCATTAAGCCATAAGAAGATGCCATTAAGAAGGATTTATGAGAAATAACAGCGTTTTCCTGATTACAAGGAATAAAGATATGTACCATTTACCCTTTTCTATTGTACAGCAGCTACTAGAAACTATTAGGATGACAGACACACACTATGAATGAGAAAACAAACAGGACTCTGGCTTTGTGCTGTGACTCTGCTGACTTTTGTTTTTACCTTAATTCTCTTCCTTAGATGCTATGACTGAATATGGTGTGTCCCAACTGGAACTCATTTCCCAATTCATTTAGTATTGGGAGTGCTGGCCTAGATGGAGGTCTGGGGAAGACAGGAGCTACCTCCTAATAAAAAGCTTGATGTTATATCATAAAGGAAGGAAGGAAGCATTTGATCTTGTAAGATTGCCTTAGTCACTGCTATAATTAAGCTTATTTCTCATGTTTTATCTCTTCTGTAGGCTTCTAATCATTGCTGCTAAAAATATGCTTGATGACATCTGTCATTTCTTGACACAGCAGGAGCCCCTCAGATGTGCCTCTCCATTCTTTAACTCTGACTTCAAAACATGTAAGTTGAATATAAACTTCTTTGTTTGCAGACCCATCCAGTCTCAAGTGGTCCATTAGCAAAAGAAACTAGTCCACAGAAGCTAGACTAAGACAAAGCCTTATTACCAGAAGACAAAAAATAGAGCTTATTTGACAAAAGCAGGTCTTATTATGTGGCCTTGAGGCAACTCTTTACAGTGTAGATGCTCAGAATCAGATGTTAGAGCTCTAAATCAACCTGGAAAACATCTCAGATGATTGTTCAATGAATGTTTTCCTATTGACTTAGAAGTTTTAATGCTAACCTGGTCTTCAGTTCAGTGAATCAAGATCCAAGTATTATATATAAATACATGTATATATATAATATTTATATATAAATATATATTTATATGATAGATGTTATATTTATATATTTAATAAATATACAATATAGAAAAATATATATTAATATAGTTATTATTGACATATGAATATATTTATATACTATATATCATATTTATATATTTAATTAATATGTAAATATAAATAATAAACATGTTAATATATTATTTAATATATTATTATATATAATATAAATAAATTAATATAATATATTATATAATATTATAGTTATATACTTAATATAAATATATAAATTATATATAATTTTATATATAAATATAATATATAAATATAATTATAATATATAAATATTATATATTTATTATACTTAAATATATACACATCATATTATACATATATTAATATATGCATCGATACACATATATTATTTTATTAATTAATATACTAATTAATATTAACATACATATATTAAATGTATATGATATGTATATAATATATATGTATATATATTATATAAGAATATATATAATATATATCATATATGTATATAATATATAATGCATATATAATATATAGCATATATAATATAATATAATATAATATAATATAATATAATATAATATAATATAATATAATATAATATAATATAATATAATATAATATAATATAATATAATATAATATAATATAATATAATATAATATAATATAATATAATATAATATAATATAATATAATATAATATAATATAATATAATATAATATAATATAATATAATATAATATAATATAATAT
>NW_026596073.1:3535388-3602825 GCF_907164565.1 Psammomys obesus | reverse complement strand
TATATAACATATATAATATATAATATTATAATATAATATTAATATTACAAATATAATTATAATATATAATAAAATATATAATATGTATAATAGATAATATATGTAATAGTTATATATAATATATATACACATATAATATATATTAGTTGCATATATAATAGTTACAAAATAATATATTCACGTGAATATAATAACATTCAAAATTAGATGGAATACCATTGCATAACATACGAATCGTAAAGTTGGTTGCTTACAATAGAGTAAAATAATTAGACAAAGAATAAAGTACTTTTGTAGACTATGAGGGAAGTGTTATTATTGTGACCATAAGGACTACAACTAGCTACTTTTATTAGTCTTTACCAAGATTAAGGATGCTAGAGCACTTTGTTTATAGACTGAACACTTTCTCTGTGTAGTTAATGTTCCTATGTGATCGTTATAATCTAAAGAAATGCTGAGAAACTCCACAACATCTAGACAAGTGTGGCAGTGACATAATAATTAAAGTTTGACTGACTAGAAAGGTTAAAAGAATTGGCATTTATCCTGTGGCTGAGCAATGAAACTGTTTTTCTCAAATACATGAAGTTCTTTTGATGGTGTGAGACAATGAAAGACTAAAAAAAAAAAAAATCTGCAAGTTTTTTTGCAGGAAAAAATATAAATAATCTACGTATGTTTACCTTTCAGTGCTTCTAGGAGCCATGCCATGGACTACACTAATTATCATTTGTTTGAGAATTTTAGTCTTGGCATAGAATAAAGATGGTTAGATAGATGCTATAGTGTTAAATATGAGCTGTATTGGCCACTTCAGTGTTATTACACAATTATAGTAGAACAGATAATCAAGTCTATCAAAGCTCATGAAGTAAACAAACTTGCTCCAAGAAGAGTTAAGGACTCATTCCTTTCACCAGAATCCTCTGCCTTCAAGCACGCTGTGTTTGTTTTTGTCACCTCTCACCTTGAGAAATGGCAAAGGGACATACCCCTTGGAAAGTCAGCTCCATTTTAAGTGGAGAAGGAGGAAGATGTCATTAGGCTTCTTTACCACTGTTGTGAATTCAGCCAGTTTAGTTTACCTTGGCGTCGGGAAGGCTTAAAGGTATTACCTCCGCCTGGGCAGGAAGATTCTCACTTCTAATCATTACACTAAAGAGAAGGTGTTAGGATAAGAGGAGCAGTTTCTCATCTCAGCAGACCACATTAGCATAAATATTAGCACATCAGCATTTCCATTCGTAAAGTCATACGCAGAGTCTCTGACAATGATGTTGGGGCTTTGTCTTTACTATGGTTAGGGATGTCAGGATTGATTTATCCAATTTTTTCTTTTTTTTAAATTAATTCAGTGTACATCTCAGTTGTAAGTCCCTCCCTCCTCTCCTCTGGTCCCACCCTCCTGATTACATATCCCTCCCTTATTCCTCAGAGTAAGGGACGCCCCCCATCACCCAGTTTCACGTTTTCCGAGTTTGACGTTTTCCGCTGTGGCCTGTAGGGCAGTCCCATCAGGGGGAAGTGATCAAAAAGCAGGCAACATAGTCCATGTCAGAGATATCTACCCTGTCCGATACCTAGTGGCCCCACATGAAGCCTAAGCTGACAGTCAGCCACATATATGTAGAGGACCTAGGTCCAGTCTGTGCATTGTCCTTGGTTGGTGCTTCAGACTCCATAGGCCCCTCTGGACCCTGGCTAATTGGCTCTGTTGGACGTCTTGTGGAGCTGTTGTCACCTCTAAGTCCATTTACCCCCCCCCCCCTTTTTTTCCCAGTAGATTCCTTTTGCTTCACCTAGTGTTTGACTGTGAGTCTCAGTATCTGTTTCCAGATGTTGCTGGGTGGATCCTCCAAGAGGACAGCTTCGGTAGGCTCCTGTCTGCAGCTTATCACGGTATTGTTCATAGTGATAGGGGTTGGCTTTGCTCCATGGGATACACATACTCCAATGCACAAACCGCAAGAAAATAAGTAACAAGGAGGACCCAAGTGAGGATGCTTCTCAATCAGAAGGGGAAATAGAATAGACAAAGGTAGTGGTTGAAGAGTAAGAACAAGTTAGAAGATGGAGCATGGAAAAGAATAAAGGTGGAGATCAGACTTGGGGACAGCAGGGATTTATCCATTTCTAACATCTAGTCTTAGAAATATTTTGTCTTATGAGTATTTCTGTCTCCAGAAATTCAGAGAATTCCCAAAAGTTCTTAAGTTTCATAGAGGAGTAGAGGAATTTAAGAGTGAAATTGATCTTGAGCATCTGTCTTCTGCTCTTTGCACTAAGGCTTCTTCTCAACCTAGGAAAACTCATTCCCTCTATCAGAAGAATCCAAGGTGTGATTCTGTTAATCTTTTCACAAGCAAAGCAACTTAATACCATGCTGTTATGACAGTGAATGAAACTTAAGCAAGAAAGTTTACTGAATTCTGCTGAAATCTCTCTCCAATGGATAGTCTTCATGTACTGTTTTTATATTTGGTTCAAATGAATATTTCCTGCATTCTATCTGGTCCTAAGATCATAAGCCATTCATTGGCAAAGTCTCATCTAATTAAATAATGTTGTCAGGCTCAGAGTGAATTTAGTTCAATCTTAGAATTCAAATTCCATAAGCATTGTAACAAACAACTTTATAATACATGACAAGACTATTAAAATTATCAATCTAAAAACTAGACTCTCAAAAGCCCTTCTAATGAAATTGTTTGTAATTTATTCATGAGTAAATATAATTTCAGACAGAACAAATCACATGCTATATCATTCTGAGAGGTTTAATTTTTTTTGCAAGTTGATATATGTGTCCTTCAAGTAACTACTTCATACAGTAATGATTTGAGACAGGAATTCTTTGAAAAATACCACAAATCCTCATTGTTACATTAAATAAATAAATATTACTAGATCATTTAGATTTAATTACTAAATCTAATTTTGTCCATCTCTAAGATATAGAGATTTTAGAAAGCAATTATATTTACATAATGAACTCTTTTGCATGAAATACTCAATTAATGTAGCCAAGCAAGGTTTGCTTTTTAGAATGCAAAGTTCCATTCTGTTCAGTCACTGGGTAAATTTTGTAATGCTTAACTTTCTAACCTAAATGAATACATTTAAGCCAAGGTGAGCATAGGGACCATATGTGTACTTAAGCCTGTGTCACTTGATGTTGTAGGTCTACTCATTCTAGTAAGTCATAATTTGTATAGTCTTGTTTTGAAGTTCAAATTAGACAGTACAAATTAGTTTAGTCAGTCAGATTACTATGGCTAAAATATGACCTCACTCAACTTTATATGCTCATTAGTTATATAGTTTATACTTGCAAGACAATTTGAAATAATAGTGGAGAGAAAAATTTAATATTTTTGATATAGTTGAAACTATGAATATAAAAAATCTAACCTGTATTTTTATGCATAATTGAGGTAATTTTTGACTAGACTGTTAATTTTTTTAATGCACCTATAACAAATTTCTAAATAACTGCCTCAGATCTGTCACTACAATTCCCAGACTATCTGATTGCAGCTCAATTTTTCCTCATTGTTTTGATCTTCTGGTAATTGCATAGATTAATGCTGGTAAAACTGAGTAAAGTCAGTCAACATTTCAAGGCTAATTTTCAGTTAGCTTTGTAAGTAGCTGCTTTGCTGCATTTCTCATACTGGTACCTTGTTTACATTTGGAGCAGCAAGCACATCTAGCTAGGAAAGGCCATGTAGGAAGCTGTTCATCCTAAAACTTGGGCTCAGCATCAGCCCAAGTAAGAGCTACCATAATGATTAAACATTAATTTTAACCATTGCAAATTAGAAAAGAAGTATCTAATCTTGGGCTTAGAAAGCACTACCATTTCTAATTATTATATTCACCAAAGGCATTTCTATAATAATATCAACACTGTTCAAGGTGATACAGACCTCAATTTAAAAAACCCAATGTGTTTTAAAAGCAAGATATCAAAATGCTTGGAAACTGTGGGACTGATTCCATGAACCCAAGTACAAGTCTTTTCTTCTAGCATTCCTCTTCTCCTACCCCACAAAAAGGATAAAGACATACTGACATATGGATCAAAACCAACAATAGACATAAAACAGTCAAAAAGTCCTGAAGTGTAAGTGAAAGTTTTCCAGATTAATGACAGTACTGTATGTCAGTTCTGGATGGACAGAGCCATTTTCTATTATTATTGGTCTATTTATGACTGGATATTTGATTTTCATATGTTTAAGCATATAATAAATCAAACATTGGGCATGTTGGTGCTCAAAAGTGAAATTTGGGGGGGGGGATGGCAGCAAAAGTGACTTCCTCCTTTCTTGGAGGAAGTAAACTAAATCTACTTCGAATGACACCAAGAGCATAAACAGGAGACCAAAACCAAGATAAATTGGCCTTAACTAAATGGGGAAATTTGTAGCCTAACTTTCCTGTCTCAGTGAAAAATGAGCCACTAAAAATAATCTCCATCTTTCAAGATCAAGTTTGACCATCACTAGTCAAACACGGTAGTTCTGGGGGAGGGGTAGAACGTCACCTAAAAAGACAGTCAAAGTGATATAGTTCATCCATTCTAAGTTTCTAACCTCTCTCCTGTATATCCTACAGGAATTTTCTGGGTATTAACTCAGACACTGCACACTGAAATACTTTGAAGAACATATGTTTTGTGGAGTGGAGATTATTGTAGGTTTGACTGTTGAATTGGGTCTATCTTTTGGAGCCTGAAGGGTTCACCAATGGGAACATAGCTGAAGGTAGTGTCTCCCCATTTTCCTGAATCTATCTGTAGGAATTAGTTTATCAGTGAAGTGTAGAGGCCCCGAGAACCTCAGCTTATGTACAGATGTTTATGGACATGTTCTTATATTGACTTAGTACTGTTCTACTCAGCTGTGAAAAATTAATGATAGTAATGACTGTGCATTACTCCCAAGAATTTTTTTTTTTTGCACTCCTCTCTAACTGTTGGTTCTTATGTAATATTCTCTAAGCCCTGGAAAACATGGTATAGTTTTATAGTTTTGTGTGTGTGTGTGTGTGTGTGTGTGTGTGTGTGTGTCTTTTATTTTTGGTTACAAGATAGTAGATTTCCATATGGAATTTTGAATGCTCCATTTTTTGTAAATCACTTCTCAATATTCTTTTCTTTCTTGCCTACCACTTCCATTATATGTAAATCCTTCCATCTCAACTATTCTTCTGCTTTCATATTAGCTACACTCCACTTAACCTTCTTTTAAGGCAGCTTCCTAATGATCTCTTTCCAAACTTCTGGCGTCTACAGGAACTCTAAGTTGACTGTTCAAAATTAGAGAGTCAAAGTTAGGAGCCATATAAGAGAGAAAATATGAAGTATTTGTTTTATTATGTCTGGGTTACTTCATCAAATAATTTCCATCAATTTCATCCATTTACCTAAAAAAATTATAATTTTATTTTTTCTGAAAAAAATCCCTTGCGTATATAGATCATATTTCCATTACCCATTCATCAGTTGACGTGTATCTAGGCGGGCTATGACATAGCTAACCTACTCCTGGCTATACATCCAAATAAATTTGCATCCCCTTATCAAGATGATTTCTCATAAATGTCTATTGTCACTCTAGGTACAATTCTGAGGTTAATAAACTAACTAGTTTGTATGGAAGCAGTGTAATATGAAGTTAAATTTTAGAAAAAATAGATGAACTTTGTGAGATAATATCCTTCTCTTTGTACTAGAATAAACCCTAAAAGTATTGCTTGTGTATTCTATACCTCACAAACTTGCTACATTCCTCTAAGAAGATGTGGTTAAATGAAAATACTACATAAAATAAAATGTACTTATGCTGCAGACAAGCAATACATGTATATTATATAGAGTGCTTATAGAATACTACAAGACATATTTTTGAATCCTTAGAGATAAACAGATAAAGGATTTTAATTATATAGATAGTAATAAAATATCAAAATAATTGTATGGATAGAATTAGTTTCTATAAATTGAACGCATTCTTTTGAAAGCAGTCGTTAGAATATGTCTATGCCTCATCAATTAAAAATATAAAAATGATCATGCTCAGTTACATGTGAGTTTACTGGGAAAATAACATACAGATGCTACTTGAAGGAGCTGTAAACTGCCTTAAAAACACGAGTGTGGATTTTTAGCAATACTTTGATTATTGGTTTGCTTTGATGAGTATTTTTCTTTATACTTCTTTCTTCTATATGCATCTTTAATAAGCAATTCACTGATATCCTTTAATCTAGATAAATCTTTCCAAGAATATTGTCTAGCAAGTGGTCTTGAAACATGGAGTTTCTCAGTACAATATAATCTGCTGTGTCTTTTCAAGTCAAAAGAATTACATACTTACTGTCCATTAGAATGCATGGATTGTGAATATCAGGGATGCCCTCTGGCTATGGAGGGAGACTCTCCATTTTCACCTGTGTAATTTGAACATGAGAGACAATGAAGGGTCTATGGCTATCATGATTTCCTGAGCAATAACCTGCTCTTTGACTGGTACATAGGTCTTCTGTCACCGTGTATGAGATAGTAACAGACATAGATTCTGCAGAAAGGTAGAGGCAACTGTTGGCATTTGTATCCTAAAAGAATAGAAATTTAAGAATTAGATCATTTAATCATTTGATCATACTTAGTCGCCTCCTCTCTGTTATTCTAGCTAGGTAAGTGTTGAAAGTACCCTGAGGTCATTTCCTCAGCTCCACGGTGGAAGAAAATAATGCCTAACTTGGAATGTTCATGAGACCAATTAGGGAAAATGTCAGTAATGAGCTGACACTCTGCAGGCTGTGTGTTATGCAAGACATGCTCACCTTTGACATTCTCTCTCTCTCTTTTTCTTTTTCCTATGAAAAATCCATCTTATGGAAATTCAGCCTCAGAATCAATAAGTAGAGGACAAAGTTATAATTTTGAAGCATTTATGGTATATTTCATCCTTTCTCAATTTGATATGTTGGTCAGCCTGTTTCTACACTGAACTGCTAGAGCCACTGGGAGTTTGCCTCTTCATTTGATCTGCATACCAACTAAGAACCAAGCTCTGAGATGTTCCTGTAGAGTTCCTGTACGGATGGATGACAAGTGCCTAGAGCAAAAGCTAAAACTTGTCAATTCTACAAGCTGCCATCATATTAAATTTACCTCGAGAAGGTTAAACACTTAGGGAAGAAATATTGGCTTCTTTGCTTTCTCATCAGCTTCTGCCAAAACCTTTTCTGACCTCCTCAGATCTCTGACATCACTCCCAAAATTATCTGAGGCAAAGTTCTCAGCAGAACTCTGTGGAATGATCATCTCTGTTGCCTCTCTTTCACTATTTCTGAAAGGCCTGGGTATGATTCAACAGATGCATCTGTTCCTTGTCCTAATCTGTGACCTCAATCCTGCTCCTTGGAGTTCTATTCCTCTTGAACACTAATTATTGCTTGGGACCTGAGTCAGTTACTTCTCTTCCTTTGACTCAATGCCTTTACTGCGCCAGCTTCATTTCAGAGCAGGAAGGTCATATATGTTCTCTTCTGATACTTTGAGATGATATAATGTGTCTCCTTCTGAGCCTCACACTAAGAAGTTTAAATGTGAGGACAAAGTGAAAATAAGGAAGAGATTCATCCACAGAGAAGAGAAGTAATAAACTGAATTTTGAAATTTGCTCCTATTGAAGAATGTGCAGTTTATTTTTGCATGTACATTTTTCAGTCTTTTTCTATTACAATACAATGTGGTGACAAATAGTTTTCTACATGATATCTTGTCCTCCTACAAGCATGTTTTCAGAATAAATGAATAGGGACTAGTCTTATAGAGAGGCAATGTATTTTCATTTGAAAACAAATTGTTGGATTACTTCTATAGATCTTTAATATATGTATAACATGTATAAGAGGTTAAATGTTCATATTATTGGCTAGTGATAATGATTAACATATTCTTTTATTCAGATTTTGCTTTCATGTATATTAAGAGACTGTTTTTTTTTTTTTTAAATCTACAATCACAGCATTCTTGGATTCACACAATATAGATGTTGAATGAGAGTAAAAACCTGCAGCTTACCTACCTGCTTTCAGGGCCTACTTTCTTCTCTGGCAGGTTTGGCTGGTGGGCTCATAGGGAAGGCCAGCTGGAACTGGAGGCTGGAATAAGATGATGCATCTGGAGGAGGATAACGGAGGGTTGATGGAGAAGTTTTGTGTGAGCACTGGAGATGGGGGCGAGGAGAGAGGAAAGGTGCAGCAGATGCTCCTCAGCAGAGCTGTGTGTGGCAGCGAGGGAGGAAAGTGAAGACCTGCAGTTAGGTTTACTGCTCTCTTTGGCCTGAGGGTACATGCCGAATTTTCAGTCTTCATTCCTAGAAGCTTTTTATATATACTTTCCATAATATATTCACTTGAATGTAATTTAAATTTGTCTTTGTTTATCATTAAATGATCTAAAAATCTTATAGCTCCATATACCTTAGAAAGCTTTATTTTCTGCCTCCAGTACCAGTTACCATACTACTTGGCATTTATTTGTGTGCTGGGGATTCAAACTAGTGTCCTCATGGTTATACTGCGTGGACTTTATCAGCTGAGCCGCCTCAGGCCGATGGTTTTAGTTAATTATTAATAGTGGGAAAAGAAGGCTTCATCACGTTACAAATGATGTAAATTGTTTCTGGTTAAAACTTTCTGGATAATTTAGATGAAATTTGGGATATTTTAGAAATTTGGGATATTTTATCCAATTTCTCTGCAATCTTGAGGCTATCCATTTCCTGTGAAAGTTGCAGAGGTCTGTTTTCAGATGAGAAGGGGTAGAATGTTTTCAGCCATGTTTAGGAATATATTCTCTCCATACTCAGAGAATGGCTGAGTCATGACGTTCCTGAAAGTGACTCCTTCCCACTTTCTGAGTTATTTAGGGAAAGTATTTACTTCTCAGCCTTAGTTTGTTCCTTCACTGTAAATCGTTAAAAAAAAATCTCTTTTACAGTAAAGACTACTAACTGAAATAAAGTTTAAATCCCAGTTTAAACATAGTTAAACTCAATAAAGCACCCATTTTAGCTGCTGTAGTTTGATTTTATTCACGTGATTTCTTAGGTTTGAAAAGATTGAAATATAAGGTATACATACTTATATTATAAAATATAAATTCAGCATTGAAACTGGATAATATGAATCTTCTAATATATGGCCCCATTTCAATGATGGAAAAAAGCAACTTTGGTTAAGGAAATGAGGCTTTGGGGATGCTCATTTTCAAAACATTTAGAAAATAGCCTTGTAAAATTTATTAGCTGATGACAGCAACGTGTTTACTAATGGGATAAAAGGTAAAATACAGAAATACCAATTCACACATTTTGAGAAAGGTCCTGGTATGGCTGCACTGTTCATTTTCAAAGTGTATGAGATTTGTTTTTGGAGAGAAGTTGAGATTGACATTCAGTGCGAGGTGCCACAGTTTTGAACACTGTCCTCCATAGTCATTATATTCTGTCTTTGTTCTTGTACTTCAGCAGCTTGAAATGGTTTTGCTCTTTCCAAGTGCTCTGATATCGCTTAACAGTAAATTTATACTATAAATTCCATTGTCTTTCTGTGAATGCATTTGCGAGGAACGTGCAAGTCAGCAAGTTCCTTTGAAAGTGTGTTTTAGTTAAATTATCCTTACTTAATGACTAGTTACAAAACCACATGGCAAGGGTGATACAATTATCCCTCCCCGTCACCTTAGAAAAACTGCAGGAAATGCTAGAAACCAATCAATTGTGCCTGTCTATGAATAGTAATGTATTTTAGTTTGGCTTCCGGAGTAGCTGTGTTCAAGTAACTGTATTGTATAGTAAGAGCTATAGAATAGAAGTGAAACAATAAGAAAATGAAAATGCATGCTTTAGCTGACAGCTTGTGCAGTCATTTTTTTCTTGATTGAGCCTCTATGTTAACGGGAGAATTAAAATACCAAATATAAAGTAAGATGCATTCTAAATACTTCAATATAAACAGAACGAGGTAGTCAGTTGTTATGACTACTGACAACAGGATGCTGCATTCAGCTTTAGAATTCATAAATTAGGTAAAATAGAAGAAATAGAGTGCAGCATCTTTAATTGCCTACTATGTGCAACTGCAGATGTCAACACGTATCCTAAAGGATGAGTATGGGGGTGAATGAAGAAAGAGTGCATAAAGCCATTAACACAATGGTTAATCCATGAAAAGAGTATGGTTTTAGGTAGGCGTGTAAAGATGACATAGGGTTTCACTACATACTTATGTATATGTGCTTACACATGAATTAGACCTAAAACTTACTGAAATGTTTTAAGTAGCTAAATTAGGGATGATTTAATCAATATTGTCTATTTAAGACGTGTAAGCTCATATTTATGACATGTTTGTTTTAAAAGAGTATTTGTAAACCTTGCACAGTTTCCAGATCTACAAATTATGATTCAAGTGTTAGATTTAACTCCTTCTGTAAACACAAGAATATGTACCTAGGTGTTTCGACACTTTAAAGAAGTCATATACTTTTGGTCTTGAATATAGTATGCTGAAGCTGGTATGCATATTTAAAAAAAGCAATTTCATTTTTCGAATTTGAAAATATGTGGATCAGGTAATGCTCTAATTTATTTTCTGGCATTAATTTGCAACTCCATTATCCAAGAAGATAACATTTATGGCTTTTAAAATGTAAATACAGATTAATTAAAAATTATCCTAGTAATTTAAACTAACATGGTGTGTTAAAGAACGTTACTAGAAAATGACTTTCTCAGCTGCACTTGCCGTACATCAAGTACACCGGAGTCACATCGGAAGATTGAAATGGTAGTTTCTGCTTTCTTTCGAAGACTGAGTTTTGTCATGTGATGTTTTGCCCGGATTGACCTGTGAGAGGGCACGTGACGTTCTGCCATGCGCTCTCACATGCCGGGGGCATGACTTTCACCAGCTGCGAACATCCGTGAGTGGATTCTGGAAAGAGGACATATAGAGAGGCCCATGCTCCGCGAGACGTCACATCTTTGGATGGACATCGCTGTGCTGACCTTCGTTCTTCGGACACTTGATTTCACAGAGAGAAATGATCCAGAGAGCTTCTCCAGGCAATCAGAATGAGTCTTGCTTAGTGATGGCCTTTGGACTAAATGGCTGGTACGCTGACAACTGAGTCTGGTAATCCTCTAAATACTCATTGACCCTAATCAGCAGGAAGTAGATAAGAGACCTTTTCCCTAGTAATCTCCTACTTAAGGTTGGGGGGGGGGCATGGGGGATTGGAATGGAAGTATAGGTGCTTAAGAACCCTAAATAAAGTAGGTTTGGTGAAAAATCTAAGCCTACAGGAGAGTAGTTCTGCTACTTAACAGCACAGCTATAGCGGATCTCTGTCATCACTGTAAATTCTTTTGACCAGTATTGTCTTACAGCAGCAACTCTCAACCTTCCTAATGCTTTGACCTTTTAATATAGTGCCTCAAAGTGTGGTGACCTAAACCATGAGATTATTTTTGTTGCTTCTTCATAATTGTAATTTTGCTACTGTTATGAATCATAATGTGAATATCTGATATGCAAGATACTGATATATGACCCCCCCAAAGGGGTCATGACCCAAATGTTAAGAATCACTGTGAGCAGTTGTTAGTTGCTTGTAGTTCTTTGTCTAGGGGTGGGGACCCTTAATATTCCCCTTCCACATTTGCATGTCTATTAGTATTACCATTGTTTGGGTTTGTTCGGGTAGCTATAAAGTTGCACTATTGTGGGTATAACTTCCCTATCATTTTTAGGAGACATAATCTCATAGCAGATTTCTCAGTCCTTTGGATTTAAAATCTTGCCTCCTTATCCTCTACAATGTTCCCTGAGCCTTAAATGCAGGAGTTGTTTTTCTGCGTACCCCAGCAGTTGTTCTCTATAATTTCACCAGTTGTGGTTTTCTCCATCTTCTGCAAAAAAAGAAGGTTCTTCAATGATGGGTAAGATCTACATTTATCAGTGAGTTTAAGGATAAGGGTTTAGAATGCAGTTAGCAATTATGATAGTCTAGTCAAGTGGTGAAAGTTGGTTCTTGCCTAAGATTCATGACCTCACCAGCCCCAGATAATTGGGTAGGTTTACAATGCCAGGGACTGTTTCTAACCTGTTGAGCATGCCTAAGTTCAAACCACTGTGGTTACTACCAAGATGTGGATGTCATTGTTTCATCTTTAAGGTTATATTGCCATGCTGGGTATCACAGTTGGGTAGGACTATAAATTCTCTCCTCCATTGTTGACAGCTAACATGGCACCTCCTGGTATTATGAAAGCTACTCCTCAAAGGGGAGGCTTTAAGTTAGATCCAGCTCAAACCTCCTGAGTCCTGTGTCTGAAGTACCTGATACCCTCAGTAATAGAGACATACTTTCTGTCTTTGGAAAGCAACCAACAGCAACAGCAATAGCCTGTATTATTTTGGGAATCTCTTGAACTTCTCTGATCAACATATTAAAGAAGATTCTCATGCCTACTGCTAAATTTTTTAAGGTGGTCTATGGATCTTTGGGGAAACATTGTCAGCCTAAGTGGTATAACTTCATTTAAGATGCACACACATACAGACACATACACACACACACACACATACTCACATACAATTATAAATGTATTTTATGTAATAATATAAACACATTTTTACAATGCATTTGTCAGTTGAAAGTCTGACGAATGTTGCTTCTATTTCTTAGTTGTTATGAACTCAGAATCAATAAACATAGGTGTAAATATTTTTTATTGAAAACGAATTTTTTTTTTCAGACAAAAACAACCAAACAGGACAAAACAATATAAACTGTTGTTGGGATATATTGTATAAGAGAGAAATTATTTTCAATTAAAAAGAGAGGTTTTTTTTTCACATTTATCCTGATTATGGTTTTCCTTCTCTCTTTATTTCTCTAAATTCTTCCATATCTCCCTGTCCATCTGGATCCACGGCCTTTCTGTCTCTCATTAGAAAACAATTAGACATCCTTTGCCTGCTCCTGAGACTCTTTTCCTCTTTGTTGGGTTGCCTTGTCCAGCCCAGTATGAAGACTGTTGACTTGTCTTTCTGTATCTTGTTTTGTCCTGTTTGGCTGTTGTCTCTTAGAGGCCTCCTGCTCTCTGAGGAGGAAACAGTGGATTTGGGGGAGGGGCGGGGTAGGAACCTAAGAGGGAACCTAAGAGGAACCGAAAGAAGAGAAACTGCAGTCTGCATGTATGTATGGGAAAGAATCTTTTTTCAGTAAAACTAAAAAAAAACAAAAGAAAGAAAACAATCAGATTTCCAAGGGACAATAATAAAATATTATAAAATATTTTTATAAAAAATAAAAATTTTTATAAAAACTTTACAAAAATTAAAAATACAATTAAGTAACATAAAATTATTAATTTAAATATATTTAATTTATGTTTTATTTTATTATATTAATAATAAAATAGCCTATAGCCAACATCAAACTGAACGGAGAGAAACTTAAAGCAATCCCACTAAAATCAGGGACAAGACAAGGCTGCCCACTCTCTCCATATCTCTTCAACATAGTGCAGGAAGTCCTTGCTAGAGCAATAAGACAGTTGAAGGAAATCAAGGGGATACAGATGGGAAAGGAAGAAGTCAAATTATCACTATTTGCAGATGATATGATAGTATGCATGAGTGACCCCAAAAACTCTACCAGGGAACTCCTACACTCCTACAGCTGATAAACACCTTCAGCAAAGTGGCTGGATACAAAATTAACTCAAAAAAATCAGTAGCACTCCTGTATACAAAAGACAAAAGGGCTGAGAAAGAAATTAGAGAAACAACACCATTCACAATAGCCACACATGACATAAAGTACCTTGGTGTAACCCTAACCAAGCAAGTCAAAGACTTGTATGAAAAAAATTTCAAGTCTCTGAAGAAAGAATTAGAGGATGATATGAGAAGATGGAAAGATCTCCCATGCTCATGGCTTGGCAGGATTAACATAGTAAAAATGGCCATCTTACCAAAAGCAATCTACAGATTTAATGCAATTCCCATCAAATTGCCAACACAATTCTTTACAGACCTGGAAAGAAAAATTCTCAACTTCGTATGGAATAACAAGAAACCCAGAATTGCTAAAACAATCCTCTACAATAAAAGATCTTCTGGAGGTATCTCCATCCCTGATCTCAAGCTGTACTATAGAGCAACAGTTTTAAAAACTGCATGGTACTGGCAGAGAAACAGAATGGTGGATCAATGGAATCGAACAGAAGACCCAGAAATAAACCCACACACTTACGGACACCTGATTTTTGACAAAGATGCCAAAACCATACAATGGAAAAAAGATAGCATCTTCAACAAATGGTGCTGGTCCAACTGGATGTCTACATGTAGAAAAATGAAAATAGATCCATACTTATCACCCTGCACAAAACTGAAGTCCAAGTGGATCAAAGACCTCAACATAAAACCAGACACATTAAATTGGCTAGAAAAAAAGTGGGGAATACCCTAGAACTCATTGGTACAGGAGAAAACTTCCTGAACAGAACACCAACAGCACAGGCTCTAAGAGCAACAATCAATAAATGGGACCTCATGAAATTGAAAAGCTTCTGTAAAGCAAAGGACACCGTCATCAAAACAAAGCGACTGCCTACAGATTGGGAAAGAATCATCACCAACCCTTTATCTGACAGAGGACTCATATCCAGTATATATAAAGAACTAAACAAGCTGAAAAGCAATAAACCAAGTAATCCACTTAAAAAATGGGGAACAGAGCTAAAGAGAGAATTCTCTGTAGAGGAATATTGAATGGCAGAGAAGCACTTACAGAAATGCTCAACTAAATGTTAGGAAACTGAGGGCTTGGAGGTTTAGGAGGGAGTAAATATTGCCCAGCATTGTGTTCTAGGTTAACTAAAAACCCAGTCTCTGTGTGGAGATTTGGTTTTACAGCTGCTGAGGATTAACAGCAGTGCTACAAGAAGATAAAAACAATAGTAAATATCAGTAACTTACTACAACAGATTATGTTGATTTATAGAGCTTTGATTTCCTGGTGTCCTTTACCCCCTGTGGCTCCTACACTCTTTCTGTTTCCTTTTCCGTTGTAGGGCTGAGTGTTCCAATGTTTCTCATTCTCTGTATTACCTCTGGCTGTGTGTCATTGCATTTGCTCCCATCTGCTGTGGAGAAAAAACTTCACTAATGATGACTGAGCAAGGTACTGATCTATGTGTATAGCAGAATGTCATTAGGAGTCGTTTTATTGCTATTTGTTTTTTTGTTTGCATATAATAATATATGGTTTTCTCCTATGTCTTTTGAGCTATCTAGTCTCAGGCTCTTGGCCACTCAAGCCGTGTTAGGTATGGGTTTTAGGTCATGGAGTCGACCTTAAGTCAAATCAGATATTGGTTGGTTACCTCCGTAAGCTTGGTGCCACCATTGCATTACGGTACCTTTCAGACAGGACACCTTTGACAGTGTGAGGGCTGCGTCGGTGTTTATGTTTCTCTTTTGGTAACATGCAGCATACCTTCCTGAACCAAAGACATTAGAATGTAGGGGTGAAGGCTCTATGTAAGCACGAGCTCCATCCGTTTTGAATGAATTATGTAGCTGTTATCTTTAGCAATGGAAGGCATAGGTGCCAATATTTTTAATGTTCTCCAAGTAGTTGCATCACCTAAAGAAACTGGAAACTAATCTATCTGGCCACACAATTCTATTTCCTTTGGTTTCCCAAAGTGTCATTTCCTTAATCACTTGCTTGTCTAATAGCATGTAGACACAAAGCACTTCCCACATGTCACACGGTTCACGCTTTAGGCTGATTCTCCCTACTGTTATTTCATTCCTTTAAAAACATTTTAAAGTTTTATATTTTTGCAGTTCATTCATTTTATATCCTGTTTGTAGCCCCCTCACTCAACTCTTCCCACCTGCCCTCTCTCCCTCCCTCTTCCCCCCTTACCCTTCTCCTAGTCCACTGAAATGGGGAGTTCTCCTCTGCCATCTGCCCCTAGCTTATCAAGTCTCATCAGTACCGCCTGGATCGTCATCCTCATTCTCTTTTTCTCTCTCTCTCTCTCTTTTTTTTTTTACAATTTATTAGTTTCCTTTCAGCCAACTCCTCCCTGATCATTCCTACCTTGCCTCCCACCAAAAATCATACCCTCCCTTGATTTCTCTCATTAGAAAACAGACATCTAATAAAATATTTCAGTATGCCCCCGTAGCATCGCTTCCTCAATAAGTTGCCTAATTTCATTATCTTCATTTCAAATCACAAGCCCATTCTTATTACCTTGCAACTGTCATGTGTTGGTCAATACAAGTTCATAAAGCACCTCAAAACTAACAATCAATAAAGAAAAAATAACACCCCCCAAATCCCGAGAGAAATATAGAATGCCTGTCTCCTGCTTATCTCTCCCAGCTTTGTGAAGGTGATCCTCAGGGGCTGTTATGAACACTGCCTGGTGAACATTCTCAAAGCATCCTCCCTTAACTGTTTACAAAGGTTGGAGCATTTGTACTGATTGCCTTTCACCAGACAAGATTTTCTAAGAACGCATTTAAAACTGCTTGGTTATTTTGGGAAAGTTTGTAATGTAAAAAAAGGAGAAAGTTATATTGAGAACTTTACGCAAATGCTAACATTTTTTCTTAAAATAACAGGTTAGGAAAAGCTGTAGGATTTGACAACCAAGAAAATGAACTTGTTAAATAATATTTTAAGCTCTTATATGTACTGCAATTATATTTTGCTCCTTTACCAAGATAATCCAATATGATAGAGTGCTACCTATCCTTCCTGACATTTTCACAAAATAATGTCATGTTATGTTTATTTGAACATATTAAGGCATTTAAAGAGGCAGGCATTGTGGCACATACTCTATGCCAGTATTTTGGAGGTAGATGGAAGCAATCTTTGTGAGTTCAAGGTCAACCAGGGCTACATAGTGAGACCTTGGATCAAAACAAAAAGGCAAACAAGGCATTTACAGCACCAGGTATTATATGGCAAGTGGGTGGTTACTAAATCATTGTGGAATTGAGGAAATCTTAGTTTTTGCATTTGTCAGTACTCGATGATAGAGCAAAGATACCACTGACTTGATCAATGAAACATTGTTCTCTTACACATGAAAGCCTATGGATTTGGTTCAAACTAGTAGGATAACTCCATAAAGATTAAATAAGTAAGAGCTTTCTGTTTTGTTTCTTTTTATCTTAACAGCTTCCAGATCTGCCTGGTGTTCTAAGGTGGCCTGGACAGTCAAAGGAAAGGAAAACAAAGGGAAAATAGAAGGTACATTTCTGTTCTTTAAGATTATTAATTGGAAACTAGAAATGATAATCTAAGTCTTCCATTGGCCAGAACAATACCATAGATAACTTCAAGAGAAGTTAGGAAATGTGAAGAGGTAAACAATCCTTTGTCCAAACAAACAAAACAACAAACAAACAAACCCCCAAAAACTTTTACTATGTAAACATGAAAGGAAGACACAGGGGAGACAAAAATATCTGTCTCTTCAATAAGACACTCAAATATTTGAGTAAATATACTTCCTGCCACTCTAACATGTTCTATTTATCTTCAAACAAGACAACCTTTTATGACACAAAGCCCAAGATAGGATTTGTGGAGAATCAGCAGCCTTCACCTTTAGAATCCACATTAAAGTTATTAAAATTTAAAGTTATATTTCAATATAACTTTTATCATGGCTAGCCTCAAGGCTCTGGCAACAACCTGTGCAGAGTTAATCAGAAGGAAGAAGGCACAAGATCTTGTTCTTTAGGTATCCCAAAATATTATGCTGCATGAGTCACCATTCCTTATTAGAAAATGAAAGTCTGAAGGGATTGGAATGATGCAGCAACAGAGCTGACTTGTCAGGTCCCATTCTCAAAATCCAGAGAAACTAACCCACTAAACTTCAGTCAGAGTTCGAATGAAGTAGATAAGACGTGGCAAATCTGCAAGATGGGTGAAGGATGCTGAGTTGTGAGCACGTGAATCACTTCGAACACTGAAGAAATGATAAGAGTTAAGACTGGGTAGAAAGTAGAAGAAAAGAAGTCAGCGCTGGGCGTAGGAAGTGACAAGGTAAAGGTGCACTGAACGACAGAATACGCTGTTGCAGTGGCATCAAGACACAGGGCCTGCGAGTGAAGAACTGCCAGGAGGAAAAAATTTGATGATGCGCTGAGTCCACCTTCCATCTCTCCAGCTGCTTGTGTGTTTGGCCTATAAAGCCTGTAGCACTTTCACAGTATACTTTGGGACTAACTGTCTCTCTTAGGAAGTTCACTGCATTAAGATCAGTCTTTTTCACAGTGTGTGTTTCCAGGTGAGAGCCACTAGCCAGCTTAGTGCTGAGATGCGTTTGCAAGAGACATCAGAGCTCTTCATTGTTCTTGTCAAGAGATGAAACTTCAGCCCATGGCCTGGAAGGTGTTTGGACCCCTAACTCTGACCTCATTCTGCAAGCTGACCTCTAGCCCCTCCCCTTTCGTTTTGTTTTCTTTTTATTTTCTGTGCTTCGTTAGCTGTTGTTATTTCCTCAACTAGCAATTTCAAAGTCTCTGTGAACGCCCCTTCCTTTATGTATGCATTACTCTGCACGGCAACGTATTAGCCTGTCTCAAATCTCCTTTAGATGTCTGCTCAGATTTCACATCCCTCTTCTACGGCATTTACCAGAGTTGGAACTATGCATTTCTGACTTAATAATCTGCATCAGTTAGAGACAGAAATGTGTCTCTTCCTAAACATCACAAAGCCTGGACATGCCTGACAAACAATAAGGGCAAGCCTATCAAGAATGTTTCCAAGTGGCAGAGGATATCTTTAGTGAATAAATAAATTCTAAATGGAGGATTCTCGTTTTGGGGGGCACACCTCCCCTCTTTCGGGGTGAGGCACACCTGAGTGATCTGAATAGTGTAGAGAGGGACTGCCGTTGGTACCACCCTCTAAAGACAAAGCCTAATGGATGCAGACACTGTGGTAGGGGCAGTAACTGTCCCTGGGAGACGCTAGTAACTGACTCTTGTGTGATGTGAGAGGCACACAATAACTTGTCCCCTTTCTCCAATCCCATATTCTTATTTTACCATAGAAAGTAGAAAGCAGGGGCAGGAGGGATGGAGTGCTGCTTTTGCAGAAGTTCTGACTTTGATTCCCTATTCAGTTCCCAGAACCAACACTGGGCAGCTGGCAACCACTTATTTCTCCAGCACCAAGGGACCTGACACCCTCTACTGGCCTCCACAGACACTACACTTGTGTGAATAAACCCATACACAGACAGATGCATATATACGTAATTAAAAGAAATATAACTTTAAAAGAAGATGAAAGCAATCTGGTAATGACTAGGACCGTACCCATCCTTAGCTATTCACTATGCAGCCAAGGATGGTTGTGTATCTGCACCTTTACTCCTGTACTTTGCTTTTCCAACATTCAATTTTTTTTGTTCATCCCTAATACTAACCCTTCTGCCTGTTCACTTGGGCTTATCCTTTCTTGCTTGAAAACATTTTTTTCCATTAACACTCCCTGTCTGTCCAGTATCCTTATTGTTTTCCACTTTGCTGGTTCAACCAGACGTAAACCCTCACTGTATGTCAGACTGTTAAAAACACTTTCCTTGAATTGTTTATTTCGAGGTGTTCTGGGTTCTCCACTCACCTGCACAAGAAAACATTTTGAAAAGGTTGATTATATTCTGTCTCAAATCCATGCTATTTTCTCTTCAGTTATCTCTAGTTAGACCGTCATTGTGTCACCAAGGGTAAAATTTAAAATACAATGGCCTGCTGATGCATATAGCAATCATTTGTCACGCCCACTTCTTTTCGAAGTTTCACGTCTTGCTCCTGTTTTTATTACTATTCCCGTAGACTTTGTCTTTTTCTATTAACTGTTCAATAATGGCAAGAACAGGTGAAGGACAAAAGCTGTTTGTTTCTCTCCCACGACCTAATTTTCCGAGCATATGGAATCATGTGGCAAACTCTGCAGTGAACCATGAGTCCTTATCACCATCACTCCTTATCTACCTCTCCCTCACCAAGCCCATCCTCCTCCTTTTGCTCTATTATCAAGAGCAAGCTCCAATCATAAGGCAACCGTGAAGAGGTATGTGTCCTGAAGCTCTGCAGAACTTTGCAGACTTGCCTGAACCTACTTGCCCAGGTGACCTGCCTTGCCCTAAGCACAAGAACTGCATCAAGACATCGCCCCTCCAGCCCCCCCATCCTCTACTTCTTGAGGAAGCCTCATCCTTGCAACTGTGGCTCTGCTGGATGAAGCATACTTTCCACTCCTGGCAACTGGAAGCAAAGCATTCCTTCTTTATTATTGCCTTCTGTGCCTTCACGTGTACCATGATGGATGGAAAGAACAGCATGAACCACACCGGTCCCTTCATTCACTCCCCTCCAGCCTCAGCCCAGAATCTCCTCCTCACAAGAACTGAACACTCCAGCCCTTGGCTCAGAGTTTCTGGCATGCAATTTGCTGTGTCCTAATGTCTTCTCATAGTTAGGTGCCCAGATCAGGCCTTGTTCTCCTTCAGTACTTGTTCAAATGCAATCTTATCTGTGGACAACTTTCACCTACTGTGCTTTACTAGAACTTGCCCTGAATCATATTCCCCCAGTCTTCACGGATGCTCTCTGTTATCCTCGATATGCATTCCTTAAGTTATCCACACTTAGATTAGAAAACATTGTTTGCTTTTCCTTTCCCCTTTCTTTCTTCTTCTTTGCCTCCCCTCCTCCCAGAGGCCAGGATCATGTGTCCCAGGTTGGCCTCCAACTCATTATGTAGCTAAACATGACCTTGACCTTTTGATCCTCCCCCTGTTTCTTTATATACCTCCTGAATGTTAGGAGTTCAGGCATGTACCACTGTGTCCAGTTTGTGTGGTACCAGGGATTGATTTAACCCACAGCTTTATGGTAGAAAATGTTCATCCCCATAATTTGCTTTTCTATAAACATAACTTTCATAAATTTCAAGAGGGAAAGCATTTAGTGCAGTACCAGGGCTGAGGCTATAACTTATAACTAATACTTCTACAGTAAATATTTCTTAGATGGACAGAGGGTAGGTGGCTGAGTGAATGTTGTTACCCCAATGTTGATGCAGCAGCTGTGCAGAGGATGATCAGTTAGTGTTAACCTTTGTCTCTTTATAGTCCTGTTATAAGAATCCTACCTAGCTGGACATAGTGTTTCATGCCTGTAATCTCAGCACTCACGAGGCAGAGGCAGGTGTATTTCTGTGAGTTCGAGTCCAGCCTAATCAACATATCTACATAGTAAGTTTCAGGACAACCAGGACAGTTACAAAGAGACACCCTAGCTCTGAAAACCAAACCAAACCAAACCAAACCAAAGAAAACAAAACCATCAACCCTGTCTCTCATCACAAGTAGGTGGACAGACATTTCAGTCTGATTTGAAAAGGTGTTGAGTGCATCGAAGTCTGGAAGAGAAAACAAAAGCTAACACAAAATGAATAGGAATGGTTAAAAAAGATAAACAATGGCAGAAAAGGGAGAAAGGTGCCCTAGTGCTACTCTGGGCTGCCTCCCAGTGTGATTCACAGAACCAAGGGACTGGTAATCTACCAACCTTCTATGTGATCTCAGCAGCCTGGGGTGAATCTTTTTTTTTTTTTCCCCTGAAACAGCACATTCAATGGAAAGAAAGGCCTGGCTAAACTCCCAGCACTCCATAATGTATTGAGTACATTTCTCTCAGCAGCTGCACTTGCTTCACGGTCATATGAAGAATACCAAAGTCCTCTTCTATTCTTTCAAATATTTATGCTTATTTTATGACTCTCCAGTCTTTTTAGGTGCTAGCAAATTGATATGTGATTCTTTCCCTATTTCATTATTATATAAATTCTTATTTTTAGATTATTCCTCTTTTCGGCTCATGATAGAGATCTTGTCGAGTTTAGGCTCAAATGATATACATTTTAAGGTCCTAGGACAATTGTTCAATAGGTAAGCATTTTCAGTTCAAATAAGAGGATCAGAGTTCAGATCTCTAGACCTTACATAAAAATTTCAAGTAGGCACAGTGGCAACCTATAATCCTTTGCTTTAGGAGGCTCAGATATAGAATCCCTAGGCCATCTGGCTAGCCAGTTTAGCTCATTGGTAAGCTCTGGGTTCAACTGAAAGATGTTGCCTCATTAACTAAAGGCAAGAGTGATCATCAAAGACACTTGACATCAACTTTGAGCATTTGAAAGCATGTTCATCCCCTCATCCACCCTGATCTTACAATTCTAGATTGGATTTCAGTGACCCATGGTACCCAACATGGCAACACACACATATTCACATAAAAAATGAAATTAAATAGAGATACATTCTCGAATATTATTTCTTATATGTTTACACGTGATCATTGAGTGGTTATAGAAATGAATATGCAGATAGGTGTTTTGATGGCTATTGTGTGCTGTTGATTTTTAATCAGGTCCCTAAAATCTAAAACAAAGAAATATGAACACCGTCATCCCATTCATTTATTCATTAAACCGATTTATTTATTGGGGGTATGGAATGTATGTACCACATCCTGGATGTGAAGGTCAAAAGACAGCTTATAAAGGGAATCTGTCTCTTTTCACGATATTTTAGGGGTCAAACTCTGTTCTGTTGTAGTAAATTAAAAAAATGAGTGTTGGGCTATATAATGTTTATTATTTGCCCTGTGATTATCATGGTGGTTTTATCTAGCCCACTATTACAAATGATAAGACACAGACACCTGTTAGATTTTATAATTGCCTTCTTTACCTTGGGCTGGCAGATATTCCTCCCTATGCTGTCTGAATCACCTCCCCATCTATCTCCCAGCCCCCATCCAGTGCGACCCTCCTTAACCATCCTATCTTCCATCCATTATCTTACAAATACTTGCTTTTATTATTCATCTGGGGACTTTTCATGCCATTATTGGAGTCCTTCCTCCTGGCCCCACTTGGTTTCTTTTCCAGGATAAGGCATCCTCCTCTTTCTTTCTTCCTTCCCATCTGTTGCTATTCTGTGATTTTCTCTGAAGTCCAGGACCCTTAGCCACACCTACCCCATTCTGCCCTGCCCAGATATAATGAACCAATCAGATATAATGGCTTAGGCAGGTTTACAAAGTGAGGATAGGTGTAACCAGATGTTGAGAGTTAGCATTAGAACAACCCCCAATACAATTCCTTAGCCTGAATGCAAGAACCTTCATGTTCTTTCATCCATTAATTATTATTTAATTAAACAACTAATTAATTAATTGATTAATTAGTTATTAATTTCCTAGGTATCTTAGCCAAGGTCACCACCATAGACTCCCTGGAGCCTCCCCCATTTCACAGATGCCCCGTTCGATTTCATTTCTCTCTCCCAGTCCTCCCCCCTTTCTCCACACCTGATCCCACTCCTATTCCCCTTCCCATCCCTCTCTTACCCAGTTCCCTCCCTCCCTTAAGATTTCTATTTTATTTCCCCTTATGAGGGAGACTTAAGCATCCCTCCTTAGTCCTTCCTTGTTACTTAGCTTCTTTGGGTTTGTGGATTGTAGGATGGCAATTCTGTACTGTATGGCTACTATCCACTTAGGAGTGAGAGCTTTCACATTCCAAGCCGCAGTTCTCAACCTTCCTAATACTGCGGTCCTCATCCATAAAATTATCTTCATTGCTGCTTCCTAACTGCAATTTTGCTACTGTTATGAATTATAATGTCAATGTGTTTTCTGATAGTCTTAGGCAACCCCTGTGAAAGGGTCATTTGACCCTCTCTCTAACAGCTCATCAACCATAGGTTGAGAACCTCTGTTCTACAGTACCTTACTATGCCCACCTTCATTGCTATGGTTTCTTTCTTTCTTTCTTTCTCTCTTTGGCCTACAATATTTTAAATACATAAAGAGGAATTTGAAAATATTTATGACACATTTGCATATCTATGTTCTTATCCAGGTGATATGATTCGGGGTATTTATTATTACTAAATTAATAGATGTTTAAGCACAAATACACAATTATCTGAAAAAAAAAATAAAAAAGAAAGTGCTACAAAATGTTGCATTGGCCCTTATGATCTGTACCTTAATTGTTTCTTCATGTCACTTGTCATGTACTTTCATTTCCTATTTTAATGTTTTGTTGGTTCTTTTGGTGGACATTACTGTCTTCTTCTAGCTGTCTTGACTGCTAGAAGAACCTTTCTGTATGTTGTAAACATACACAGAAAACCCTACACTTAGATTGGTTTGACTTACAATTTTGAACTCTATGATGGTATAAAATGAGTACAGACTCTGTAGGATTGACATTTTGATTTTTCCTGTTTTAAAAATATTTATTTTCATTTTATGTGTTTGATTGGTTTTATTGCATGTATGTATGTTGACCAGGTACATGCCTGTGACCTGTGGAGGTCAGAAAAAGGTTTCAGATTTTCTGAAACTGGAGATACAGAGAATGAGCTTCAGTGTGGTGGGGGTACTGAGAACTGATCCTAGATTCTCTAAAAGAAAGCAAGTGCCCTTACTTGCTGAGGTATCTCAACTTCCTTTTTTGAGAAAAGGTCTTCCATAAACTCTAAATTGGCTTCACATTCATGGCAATCTTCATGTTTCAGTCTAGCAAGTGCTTGGATTACAAGTGTGTACCACATTTGTTTTCAAATTTTGAATTTTGTTTTCTCCCTCTTCCGATGTCTAGCCTGTCTGCCTTTCTGAGTGAGGATTGATCATCTTACCCACGGTCCTCCATCTTGCTCAGCTTCTTTAGGTGTACAGATTTTAGAATGTTTAACCTATGTTATATTTCTAATATATACTTACAAGGGAGCATATACCATGTGTGTCTTTCTGCTTCTGGGATACCTCACTCAGGATGATCTTTTCTAGATAGGAGCCTACCACAGAGGGCCTCTGAAAGACTCTACCCAGCAAGGTATCAAAGTAGATGCTGAGACTCATAGCCAAACTTTGGGCAGAGTGCAGGGAATCTTAGAAAAGAAGGGGAGCTAGAAAGACCTGGAGAGGACCGGAGCTCCACAAGGAGATCAACAGAACCAAAATATCTGGGCATAGGGGTCTTTTCTGAGACTGATACTCCAACCAAGGACCATTCATGAATATAACCTTGAACCCCTGTACAGATGTAGCCCATGGCAGCTCAGTGCTCAACTGGGTTCCCTAGTAATGGGAACAGGGGCTGTCTGTGACATGCATTTAATGGCTGGTTCTTTGATCACCTGCCCCTGAGGAGGGAGCAACCTTACCAGGCCACAGAGGAAGACAATGCAGCTAGTCCTGATGAGACTTGATAGGCTAGGGTCAGAGGGAAGTGGAGGAGGACCTCCCCTATCAGTGGACTGGGGGATAGGCATGGGAGGAAATGAAAGAGGGAGGGTGGGATTGGGAGGGGCTGAGGGAGAAGGTTATAGCTGAGATACAAAGCAAACAAACTGTAATCAATAAAAAATAAATTAAAAAATTATTGAATTTTGTTTTTTTCAAAGGTAGTAGGACAATCATTTGTGATGCAGGGCAAAGGCCATGAGCTATATCTCTTTAAACCAGCAACTGGGGGCAGGGGAATAAATAACCAAATGTGTACAGCATCCTGTTGCTGCAGCAGGCTGTGTCATAGTAGATAATTTTCAGCAAACCATATGTGCAATTTATAATGGGCTTGTTGGGACATAATCCCAAAATAAATCAAAGATCCTTTGTATAACTAGTAAATATCCTTAGTGACTGTCACTATATATTCATTCTCTTGTAAATTTAATTTTCCTTACAGATAAATAAAATTTCATAATGCGTATCTACTACCTTATCCTTATCCATTCATCTGCTGATAGACATCTAGTCCTGTTCTAGTTTTGGATATTATGATTAATGTAGCAAGGAACACGGATGTGCAAGTGTCTCTGTGTTAAGATATGGAGTCTTTGGGTATATGCCCGGGACTGATGGAGCTGAATCATATGCTAGTTCTATTTTTAATACTTTGAGAAACTTCCATGCCGATTTCCGTAATAGCTATTAAAGTTTTTCACTCCAACAAGCAGTGGGAAAGAGTCCCATTTTACCCACATCTTTGCCAGTATTTACTGTTAGGTTCATTGGTAATAGCTATTTTGACTTGGGGAAGATCCATCTCTAAGTTCATTGAATTTTCATTTTTTCTCATGACTAGACATGCCAAACACTTTTTAAAAATCCTTCCTGTCCATACGTGTTTCTTCTTTTGAGAGCTGTCTTTTTATTTGCTTAACCCCTTTGTTAATAGGCAGTTGAGTGTTGGTGTTTAATCTTTGCAGTTCTTTGTCTATTCTGGGTATTGACCTCCTTTTTGCAGTGTAGGTGGCAAAGGTTTTATGCCACGCAGTGAGATATCTGTTTGCTCTGCTTATAGTGTCTGAAACTATATGGCAACTTTTTAATTTCGTATAGTTTCTTCTGTTGAGGGTTTCCTGTGTTATATGTATTTTCTTCAAAAAAGTTGTGGCCAGGGCTGGTGAGATGGTCCAGTAGAATAAGGTACTTGTCACTAAGACAGATGACCTGAGTTCAGTCTCCAGGGCCCACAAGGTGGAAGAAGAGGACTGACTCTAGGCGCACGCGCGCGCGCACACACACACACACACACACACACAGAGTTGATTATTTTGCCACCATTTTGTTTACACTCATTTATACATTGAAATACATTCCATGATTTTTCTCTAGCAGTTTCAACATCTCAGATTTTGATCCTTCTTGGGGTGATTTTTGTGCAAGGTGAAAGATGTGAAACTAATTTCGTTGTTTTGTAGGTACCTATCCTCCAGTTTCACCAGACTCTTGTTGAATAGGCTGTCCCGTATCCACTTCATGGTTTAATGTCTTGTCAAAACCTGTTTATTCTTGAATCCTCTATTATGTCACATTGATCTACCTTCCAGTTTTTCTGCAATTACAAGGCTGACTTTACCACTATAGCTCTACAGTATAACCTGAGGTCAGGTTTTGTTATATTTGCAGTTCTGTTCTTTCTCCTTTGGATTGCTTGATGATTTGTGATTTTGTGTTTCCAAATGAGTCTCATTTGATTTTTCTAGATCTGTGAGGAATTACATTATTTTGATAGGGGTTGCTATTAATCTGCATATTGCATTTAGTAAAATATTTATCTTCATAACATTAATTCCGCCAATGTAGATATACGTAATTTCTTTCTCTTGTCTTTAATTTCCCCTTTCAATGTCTCTATGTTTTCATTGTAGAGATCTTTAACTTTCTTGGTTAGGTTTATTTCTGTATATTCTGTATATTTTGGAGCTATTATCAATTGGATACATTTTCTAAATTCTTTCCTTGTCAAGTTAATTGTTCATAGATATGAAGGGATTTTTATATATTGATTGTATAACCTGCAATTTTATTGTAAGTGTTCATTAAGATAATGTATTTTTTATAATTTTTATTTTTTTATATTAATCATGGGTCATTTACTTTGTATCCGAGCTGTAGCCCCCTCCCTCACTCCCTCCCAACCCCTCCCTCTCTCCCTTATCTCCTCCCTGCCCCTCTCCAAGTCCACTGATAGGGGAGGTCCTCCTCCCCTTCCATCTGACCCTAGTTTACAAGGTATCTTCAGGACTGGCTGCAATGTCCTACTTTGTGATCTAGCAAGGCTGCTCCTCCCTTGGGGGAGGGGAGGTGAAAGTCAAGGGGACAGCCATTGAGTTCATGTCAGAAATAGTCCCTGTTCCCTTTACTAGGAAAACACACTTGGATACTGAGCTACCATGGGCTACATCTGAGCAGGGGTTCTAGGTTATATCCATACATGGTCCTTGGTTGGAGAAATAGTCTCATGAAAGACCCCTGTGCCCTGATATATTTGGTCCTTGTGGAGCTCCTGTCTTCTCCAGGTCATACTAATTCCCCCTTCTTTCATATGATTCCCTGCACTCTGCCAAAGATTTGGTTATGAGTCTCGGCATCTGCTTTGATACACTGCTAGGTAGAGTCTTTCAGAGGCCCTTTGAGGTAGGCTCCTGTCCTGTTACTTGTTTTCTCCTACTTCCAATGTCCATCCTATTTGTCTTTCTAAGTGAGTATTGATCATCTTATCTTTCTTGTTTATCTTCTTTAGTTGTACAGATTTTAGTATGTTTATCCTTACGAGTCTAGTACCCACTTATAAGTGAGTATATACCGTGTGTGTTCAGTGTGTGTTCACTAAGACAATCTTAATCGCATTCCTTAGGTTCTTTTAGTATAGAATTATGTTGTCTCTAAATAAGGTTAGTTTGATTTCCTTATTTCCTAATCTTACTCCCTTAATATCTTCCACTTATCTTACTGGTCTAAGCATTATATTGAATAAGAAATGTGAGAGTAAGCATTTTTACCTCATTTCTCTCTTTAGAAAAAAATGTTATAAATTTTCCCTTTGCTAGAATGTTGGCTCTATCTTTGTTGAGTATATACTTTATTTTGAGGCATGTTCAGTTTATTCTTAATATCTTCAGGACTTTTATCATGAAGACATATTGTACTTTTTCAAATCATTTTCTTCATTAATAGCGATGATTATGTGATTTCTGTCTTAAAATCCGTTCATCTATGTACTACATTTATTGACTGACTATGTTGCTCCTCTTGGGTGAAGCCCACTTAGTCATGATATATGAGCTCCTTAGTGTGTTCCTGAATTCAATTTGCTAATACTTTGATGAGAATTTTCACTTCAGTGTTCATCAGGAAAATTAGCTTTGTTTGTTTTGTTTTGTGTGTGTGTGTGTGTGTGTGTGTGTGTGTGTCTTTGCCAGGTTTTGATATTAGAATAATACTGGTTCCAAAGAATCAATGAATTTGGTGTGTTCTTTCCCTGTTTGTTTTATGGAACAATTTGACAAACAGTTGGGATCAGATATTCCTTGAAAGTGTGATAAGGAGATCTAGGGGTGGTTCAGTAGTTAAGAGCACGTGGTGTTTTGGGAGAAGATGAGAATTCTGTTCCCCGCACTCACAGCAGGTGACTCACAACTGCCTCTAAATCTAGCTGTAGAGAACTAGTTCTCAGCCTGTGGGTCCTCGGAGGATGAAGTGCCTTTCACAAGGGTCATAATCAGCTATACTGTATATCGGATATTTGCATCACAATTCACAATAGTAGCAAAAGTACAGTTATGAAGTAGCAACAAAACAATTTTATGGCTGGGTTGTTGTATCAGACATGGCTGATTCTTTCCCAGCTCTTCTTTCTCGATTTGTTCTTTTCATGGAGTGTATTCTTTCATGTGCTCTTGTAGAAGAAGTTATCTTTCTTCTCCTGTACCGTAGATGATTCCTCCAAGAAGTTTCTGAAGTGATGGCTCAGCTATTGTGAATTGCCTTGCCTTTTGTTTGTCTTAAGCATCCTTATTTATCCATCAGTTTTGAAAGATACCTTTGCTGGGCATAGCTTTCTTGATTCCTAGTTATTTACTTTCAGAGCTTGAAATATGTCTATGATTTTCTGGTTTGGGGGTTGGTAATGAAAGCACTGACGTTTTTCTAACATTCTTATTTTATGAGTTGGCTTTCCTTCTCATTCTGCTTTTAGTATTTAGTGCCTTCGTATTTTTTTTGACATACTGACTATGATGTATTTTAGAGAGGTTCTTCTCTCATCATATCTATTTGGGGTACTTCTATATTTGGATGTCTATCTCTTTCTCTGTGTTTGGAAAACTCTTCTATAATTTTATTAAATAATCTGTCTTCTTTTTTATATTACCTCTATAGTTTCTTCTACCCCATGGATTCTCAGGTTTGGCTTCTTGAATGTGCCCAAGACTTCTTGCAAATAATGGTCATCTTTGCTAACTTGCTGACTTGTTTTCCATATATGTACTTGAGAGAGAGAGAGAGAGAGAGAGAGAGGGAAAAAAAAGAAATAGAGAGAGGATTGCCTCCGTTTTGTCCTTCATTTCTGAAATGCATTCTTCTGCTTGTTATCTATTGTTGAGCTTTCTGAGGTAATCTGTATTTGACTGACCATTTATTTTATTTTTAGTATTTCTGTTTGGTTCTTTTACGGTCTTTCAATTTTCTTACTGAATTTTCCTCCATATTTTAGGCTTTTTTTTCCTGTAATTTACTGTTTCATTTACTTTAAAGACTGTCTTGTTAAAGTCTTATATCAATTTCTTTAATTCATGCACTTGATTTTTTTCTTTATAATCATTAATCCTTTTAAAAAGTAGGGCTCAAGATATCTCTGAGATATTTCAAGCATCTCCATGATTTTGTCTCACATTATATGAGATTTGAAAGCTGGGGATGGTCATGGTCAGTAGCTGTCCAGTATTCTTTATGTTTCCTTCTGGTGCTTTGCTTATCTGGTCGAATAGATTTGTCTTCAATTTTTAACTTTCCTGTTATTCCATGTCTCTTTGGCTCTTTTGATTTTGTTTTTATTTTTTATTTTTCCCAGAGAGATGTTGTTATTTGAGATTCTGTTGCTGTTTATGGGATATACAATGGTGTTCCCTACTTCTTTAGCAACAGGCCTCTGTTTTCTTTATGTTGTTTTCTTTTCTTGAAAGGACTAAATCCTGTTTTTTTTCAAGCTACTACCTGCTTTATGAAGTCTTTCTACCATATCTGTTGGAATTAATTTTCCAAAATATTTTTATCTATTTCATTCTAATAGAATCTACAATATTTTTATTCCATTCATTTATTTTAGTCTTGTCTGAGAAAAATTAAGTCACATTAATATTTCATAAGCTGATTTAAGTGGACATTGATTCATGTAACAGGCTACTTCAGATTTAAAGCAGTTTCGGTCTCCAAGGAGAAGTTGGAGGTGGGGTACTTTGTCTGGTGTTCACTGAAGCAAAGTGAAGAAAATCTTCAATTTCTTAAGGTGCAATAGTCTTATTTCAAGCAACTCAGAGCTATGTCCCTGGTTACAAACTAGTTAGTAGTTTCTGATTGGTTAAGCCTCAGTTTTGCCCTTTGTACTAATTCGGGTTTGTTCACTAGAACTCTAGGCTGTTTCAGTCCACTGGGCTCTTTTTAGCTGTTCCTTATCACACTTGCCAATAACCAACCTTCTTCATAAACAACTGCTTCTGTCCTATAGCTATGCCTTCTATAGCATCAGTTTGGACTCTTCACTACACAAAACTCTTAAATATTTATCAAAGCAGGATTGATGACGTTATATTTGATATAACAAAGTTAATTAATGTTTCCTCTCTTAGTGGCACCCATATGTTTCATTTATTTTTTACTCATTTCCTGTCTTTGGAACAGCCTGGCTAGAAATTAATGCAGGCACTCATTGACAGGCCTGCTGTCAACATTTTCTCCCAGAGATCTACTTTTGAATTTTGAATGTCTCAGTTCAGTGTAGTATTAAGTCACGCTAAATTTTAATTCACAGATATTAAAACCTTTATACTGTGGCACCACAAATGACAGAAAATGTGGACTTTGAGATCATTTTGACTTATTTTACTTAATATCATGCAGCCTAGTCATACTCACTTTCCTATACAGAATACAACTACGTTCTTAGTTATGAATGAATAAAACTCATTCATTCTTAAAATTGAGTAGCAGTCTCCAATAGAAATCCTGCATTGTTTATGGAAACAGTTATTAAGATTCTTTACTGTCGAAACCTTTACTGGAAGATGAAAGATGGCCTCCAGGTGGGAGCAAGGCCCCAGGTCTATGCTGAGTGACTCTTCAGCATTGCCTCTCATCGGTCTTGAGAAGTGAGGAAAATCATCGATGTTAAAATGGCTCTGTAAAGCTTCAGGTGCTACTTACATCCAAACGGTCATTGTTACTAGTTTTTTCACTAGCTCATTGTGCTATTATAAGACAATGATGTTTTTGTTTTAAATAAATATACTAACAATGAAATGACTAAATGATTTTTTTTTTACCTGTTCAAATAATGTTTGAGAAGTCATCCACTCTTCCAGCAATACTTCTGCTACCTAAACAGGATTTTGAGACCTCTCAAAATCAAGGAAAATACCAACTCCCCAAAACACAAAGAAGTATTTTAAAGAAAAATAACTGCCATACTTGGATACACTAAATCTATGTAATACCAAATATATTTTTAGACAAATAGGAACTTAATAATAAAAATTAAGTAGAGCTATACAACATCACAAAAAGATGAACTGGCTTTTAAAAGCTTACTTACATAATATAATAAGATTGATATAGTACCACTTAGGAAGAAGTTTGAGACTGAGCCTGAAGAGCATCAAAATTTCAACCCCAAAGGGTATACAGGGGACGAAGGGGAACTCCATGGTGATGTAGTCACTTGAATAAAATGTTTAGAAAAATTTATACAACAAGTAACATATTTGTTTTACACAGCTAACAGGTTAGAAGAAAGGGTGTCTGTGGTTTGGGGGCATTTTTATAGGTTGGAACAGATTTATGTGGCTCATAAATAAAATGTCTAACTTGTTTGAATTATAACGTAAAAATCCATTCTTGAAAGACCTTATTAAAAAAAAACATAGATAGTGAAACAGTAATGTGATAATAAATAATTTAACAAATTATTTTTTTTTCTCTTGAGTGTATATAATGCATATATATGACAGTGGTTTTATAAGAACATTTCAGGAATCTCTTTGTGTACGTTACCAGTACATGCTGAAATGTTTGCTAGTGGCTGTTGTGATGGGTAGGATTTGCCTCTATAATCTGCAGCTATTTGAAGCAGAATTAAATAGGGAAGGCTGGAAAGGTAAAGTGGAAATGACAGAATATTGCTGTTAATGAAGCTAAATTATAGGTAAATTACTGTTAATTATGCTATTTCTTCTAATTTTGTACACGATTTTTTTGCAATAAAAATTTTAAATCAGAATAGGGTGGACATTGCCACAGAAGCATTTCTGAGCCTCACAGTGACTCCAGGGTATTGGTGGCCCAGTGCTATCTTTCTCTTAGGTTACTCACCATAGCCTCAACTCCACTTCCTCTAAATTAAATTTGCGCTGAGCTTATATTTGCAACCAAGATCTCTAATAGGAAGAGTCAGCCAAGAGCATACTAATGAGCTTTCCCAGTGCTTACAGTAGAGAACTAAAAGTGTCTCAACCTACTTTATATAAGTATCCAGTAAGAACTCTGCTTGATATAGATATCATGGTTTCCATTCAAGTGCCAGTCATTGTCTCAGACTATAGTTTATGGACTATGCGTAGGTCCTAGTTGTCGTATGAAATAAAACCACATTAGAGTGAAACAACAGAAGAACTATCAACAGCAAATGATGAAGGGAAAAAAGGAAGGAAGAGTAATTTGAGAAATCTTGAGCATGCATGGAGATAACCTAACACCCCTGCACAGATGTAGCCCATGGCAGTTTAGTATCCAAGTGGGTTCCATAGTAATAGGAACAGGGACTGTCTCTGACATGAACTGATTGGCCTGCTCTTTAATTACCTCCCCCTGACAGGGGAGCAGCCTTACCAGGCCACAGAAGACAATGCAGCCACTCCTGATGAGACCTAATTGACTAGGGTCAGAAGGAAGGAAAAGAAGTCCTCCCCTATCAGTGGACTTGGGAAGGGGCATGCGTGCAGAAGGGGGAGTAATGGAGGGATTGGGATGGGAGGAGGGAGGGAACCACAGGGCGGATACAAAGTGAATAAAGTGTAATTAATAAAGAATTAAAAAAATAAATCTTGAATTTAAATCAATGTTTTGACTTAATTTAATTATTGATGAATTTAAATAAATGATTCTTCACCAGTGGTAATTTCTCTCCATGTTCCCTGACAGTCTCTATAGATATTTTGGTAGGGTTAGAATAGTTTAGAAGAGGTAGGTCCATAGCTATCTTCTACCATCTTAAAATACTTAAAATACATCCCTCCAATACTTTACCATGATTTTTGTTTTAGTACATCTATGATTCTGGGCTAGAAGGTGGCTCAGTGGTTTAGGCACTTGTTGTGTTTTGAAAATATGGTTTCAGATTCTCAGAGTTCATGTAAAGCCAGTTGTCCTAGTTACTTTTCTATCACTTTCACAAAACAACCAAAGCAACTTATTGGGAAAGAATTTGCTTATTTTGTTCATATAGCTCCAGGAAGTTAGAGTTCACAACATCAGAGTAGAGTTAGCCGGTGACAGGAGATAGGAACAGCCTCTGAGAGCTCATATCTCACAACACAAACAGAAAGTAGAGAGACTAACTCCACGTGGCACAAAGCCAAATCACAGTGAGATACTTCCTCCACTGAGAAAACACCTCTGAATCCTTGTCAAACAGCCATCAATTAGGAACCAAGTATTCAAATACCCAAGACATATGGGGCCATCTCCTTCAAACCAACACCCCAGCATTGGTAGCGTGTAATCCCAGCATTCCTGTGGCAAGTTGGGAGGCAGAGACCCTGAAAGCTCATGTGCCATTTAGCCTGGCGTACAATGCAGTGAACAACAAGAAATCCTGTATTCAATATGATGGAAAGGAAAGACTGGTAACTGAGGTTATCCTCTGATCTCATGTGTGTCATGTATGCATTCATCTACATTCAAACACACACACACACATAAATGTACCTACATGATGCCAAGGTAGAGAAATTCTAAACTTAACCACACAAAGAGTAACACGCATGTTGTGTTTGGAGAATGTTCTTGTTTACCTCATTTAGCTTGCAATGAGTCTAATATGAATCCATGACGTAATATGAGTCAGTCCAGTCACAGAATTCTACATTTGCTGTGGCGTTTATTATCCTATTTTTTACATGATATACTTTATATATAAAAATATAGAAAACATGTATTTTGAATTAAATTTTGGAAAAATGGGTATAGTATATGCCTGAAAAGATTAACTAATAGAATACTTTCCTAGCATTCTAAAACTTTTATTTTCTGGTACTAGAATTACACATTTTCCCTTATTTGGAGCAATTCTTTGTTAGTGATGTGAGTTAAACAATCCTTTATCTATTGAAGTTACCAACAATATTACATGATTTTTCTGCTGGGCTATAAAGTGATTTATCTAAAAATTGTGAAAATGTCTACATTAGATGTTCTAATTCAAATATTAAAAACCCCAAACAATTCTGAGCAGGGTCAGCATTCAAGTGGTTCCTTAGTAAGGGGAACAGGGACTGTCTCTGACATGAACTCAGTGACTGGCTCTTTCTACCTCCCCCACCTCCACCCTGAGGGAGAAGCAGCCTTGCTAGGCCACAGAGGAGGACATTGCAGCCAGTCCTCACAAGACCTGATAAACTAGGGTCAGATGGAAGGGGAGGAGGACCTCCCTTATCAGTGGACTTAGAGAGGGACAGGGAAGAGTTGAGGGAGAGAGGGTGGGATTAGGAGGGAATGAGGGAGGGGGCTACAGCTGAGATACAAAGTAAATAACCTGTAATTAATATAAAAAATAAAAATGATAAAAAACCCAGACAAGTGTATAAAAATGATTTAAAATAACAGATAAGCCTATGGAAAGTGGTTTCTTGTAATGAGTACAGTGATTCATTCTCACTTAGGGTAGAAATTCTACTGTTCAGAAAGTATAGGATTTTTAAATTTTATTTTATGGGCCCTTAGTATTTTAATTTAGAAAAGTAAACTTACTTAAAACCCAAGATATTTTACATTTGTCTTTTGCAAATGCCTGCTAGATTTTGTAATCCTTGGTATCTTTCCAACTACTGTACTTGGCTTATTTAGAAAGTGATGCACAGTAATAAAATGAAGCCAAGGGATTGGAAACAAGAAGCTCGAGCAACTCATATTAAAATAGCATGTCATGTGACTGCTCAGCTCGTGGTTTAAAAGAAAATCTATAACTCCATCTGGCTGGATCCAACATTGCCGACTGAGATGACCACTAAATGCTTCATTATAATGGCATCCCCTCCTTTTCACTTGTGCGAAATTACCTGTTTTGTTGAGCTAAACACATCTCCAAGTCTCCAAGACCTCCCAAACCTTTACCAGAAGCAATGCTGCTTCTGGGCCATTTCTGTTTTTTGAAAGGACCCCAATCAATTTGGATGAATTTATCTTGATTAATTCTGAAAAAACAAAACAAAACAAAACAAACAAACAAACAAACAAACAAACAAACAAAACCCTTTCTCCAAACGAAGCACATAGTGTCAGGGCTACGATGCTGAAGGGGCATATTTCAGCTCTTATCACTCTGCAAATTAGATATTATTTTGACAAACATTACTGTTTATTGTCAACATTAGCTTAATTCACCTGCGTTCACTGTTTTTGTCACAAAAGGAAGCGTTAAGAGTCTAAAGCATTTCTATGTGCCTGGAGATGTAGCCCAGTCGGAAGAGCCCTTGTCTAGCATCCCAGAAGCCCTAAGTTTGGTCTCCAGCATTGCAGAAAGCAAGCATGGTAACAGGGCCCTGTGATCCCAGCACAAGGGAGACAGGCAAAAGATTTCAAGTTCAAAGACACGTTTAACTACACAGTGAGTCAAGACCAGCCTGGTATATTCAAGACTCTTTTCTTCTTCTTCTTCTTCTTCTTCTTCTTCTTCTTCTTCTTCTTCTTCTTCTTCTTCTTCTTCTTCTTCTTCTTCTTCTTCTTCTTCTTTTTTTTTTTTTTCTGGATTTGATTACTTTCAAAATAACTTATTTTATGGAGGTTCTAGGCTTCTTAAACTGTCCTTATGTGAACACCTTCATTCTGAATGTCTGCTCAGGAGGCTGGGTTTGAATTGTGTTTTGTTTGATTAGCTTTGGAATTGCTGAGGAACCCGAACCTAAATAATCTCTAATCTCTTGTAAGAAGTTCTACAAGTTGCAAGCTTTTTACCTCAAAACAGTTTGAGTCTATATCTTTCCTTATTTTCTCTTTGACTTGAAAGACATTCCTAATTACATCTCTGTGCCTTCTAGGCTTCTTTGTGCAGTCCATCTAATTTGTTATGTTTTTTCTGACTTTGAAAATATTCCTGACCTTCTTGTGAACTCCTCTCATACCTTTAAAGTGTATGTTGAATCTTATTTGATTTTTCAATTTCATTTAGTGCTTTTCCTATAAAATGCAATTGTCCCTGAAGTTCTATTTCTTGGTCAGTGCAAGGTTTAGAACTGTGTGTAAATGAAGCTCTGTACATCCTATGTATACACATATAAACATTGTGATTTAAGATATCTTTATTTTCCTGTGTCCTCTTTAGACTTTCATGATGATGTGAAAAGTCAAGTTCAAATTTAAAAGTCTTGTACTTTTCATATATGCGTGCTTGAATAAAGAGGAACAAACAAATGAACAAAAGATCCCCCCAGCCCAATTTGCTGATTGTTCCTGCCCTATCATATTTCCATCCCATAATATAAGGGATTTTTTTCACTTGTGTATGAGTATCACCTCCATTCATCCAAAAGGCATTTTTGACTATAAAAAGCTGTCCAATAGGGAGGGAGTGTGTGAGGGTGGCACTCGGGTGAGAGGAAATGAAGAAGAAAGGGTTGTGATTGAGGATGTAAAGTGAAAGTGAATAAATAGAAAAATTAATGAAAAAAAAGGTTGTCTTCTAGTCATCCCTTTATCCTGGCTTTATAAAAACAATGTCTTACACAACCAACTAGGAAAAAGCCACACACCAGCTTTGGAATAGCCCAAGGCCACTAGTACAGGAAATGAGTGCTAATGTATACTAGGATTCATACCCATTGTCCTATGATGATGAGTAGGCCTGGAGAGGGGTTACTTCAAGACCTCCAAAATGCAGGATTGGGCCTGGACCTTTCATGCTGATCAAATTGTATTATTACTATTGATAATTTTTTTTTTAAACAGAAGGATTCTCATCTGTTTCTCATACATACATCAGCTTTTCCTAAGTTCATAAACATATGAACATATATGTATGTGCTTGTGTGTATGTGTTTATGTTCAGTAATATCTTGGTTTTTACCCATTTCTGTGTACAATTCTTGACTCTATTAGCATCTTTATTTATTCAGTATGACTGAAGTACCTAACCTGTTTTGCTCTCTAACTTATTAGAAACTATCCCCATGTTCTTTTACTGTTATTAAAGTGATACTCAAATGTTTAGTGTGCTAAGGAAAGGCACTGGAAATATTACTCACCATCTTTCTGACCTTATTTCCTTATCAGGCCCTCTTATGCCCATCCTTTTAGCCTCTGCTACTCTTTTCCTTTTCATATCATAGCTGCATTTCTCTATGCATAACTTGTTCTATGAAGACCTCTCTGTTAAGCTGGTCAACTTTTTTTTGTTACCTTCAATGTATACTGAGGCCTTGCTCTCAATGTACATTGCTCTCTGAGCATTTCAAAACCAGTCCTTTATTTGTCAAGCATCACATGATTGTCTCCTTCTGCTGTTACCACAGCCTTTAAGGCTAGCAGTACATTCGTTGTGAGCTAAACACAGGCTCTTAATATCTCTTTTCTGAGCAAGTAAGTGGCCAAGTTCTATCTCCTTTGATCAATCCTACATCGCTCTGTGTTATTTTATTTCTTACTGGATTGTGTGGGATAATGCAAGGTGTGAAACAAAGAAATTAGTTCCTAGGACAATTGCATTCCTTAGGACTTCTACCATAAAGAATTGAGAGTGACTTTGTAATGAAGCCAGGCCCTACAATACTCCATTTGAGGAATAATTTTAAAGCCTGTATTGTTTGTTGGGTAATTGATTTTTGTTTTTTTCTAAACTATCCCTTTTTGATACTAAAAAATAAGAGCAAACAACAGCAACATTGTTCTGACCTCAGGAAGAGAGAGCCACTTGGCCTGGCTTGGGCTTTTGAAAACTCAAGTCCACCCCCAGTGACGCACTTCCTCCAACAACCTCCTAATCCTTCTCAAGTAGTGCCACTCTCTGGTAAAATGAAACATAATAAAAGTTTAAAATGGTTAATTTATCCATTATATGTTAATATATCTCCATAAATTGAGTAATCAACTAGTTTATTTATATATTTACTTACTTATTTGTAATTATGTAAAATGAAACATAATAAAAGTTTAAAATGGTTAATTTATCCATTATATGTTATATATCTCCATAAATTGAGTAATCAACTAGTTTATTTATATATTTACTTACTTATTTGTAACTATGTGTATGTATGTACATGTGTGATGTGTTTGCAGATGGAGTGAGGCCATAGTAGCACATTGGTATCTTTTTCTATTACTCTGCATCTCACTGTCTTTCATATACATATTCATTATTTTTACTTATTATATGAATATATATTCATTATATATTTATTATGTATGTTACATATTCAAATATATTCATTATATTTTTTTATATTATTTCAAAGTGGTTGGGATATTTATTTATTAAATAACCCCATGTGGTAATAGGATGTTTACAAATTATTTTTTAACAGTTTAACTAGTTTGACACTATGGTAAAAAGATTAACAAGGATATTTTTTAATTGGAAAAATGTATACAATATATCTTGATATGGTTTCCCTTCTCTAGCCTCCTCTCAGATCTTCCCCACCTTCCTATCTATCCAACTGTATGTCTTATTTCTCTCTTTACTGGACAATAAACAAGCAAACAAAGCAAATAGACAATCAAAGAGGAAAGAACACTAGAAGCACATAAACATGCAGGGAGATATGCACACATGAACAACCTATAGAAACACAAAATCAGAAACCACAGAGATAAGGAAAAGTAAGATTAAAAAAAAACCCACAATCAGAGCATTATAAAAATTATTTTTTTTCTTTTGCAAGTAATTGCCAATTGGAATAACTTCTGGACTAGGAATGGGAGTTCATGTGTTACACCCCCACATACACTTAGTGCTGGGACCCTATCTATGTCTTACTTGTGTGGACCCTGCTGCTACAGTTTCTGTAAATTCAAATGTGCTTCAGTCCTGCTGTGTCTAGAAGCCCTTGTTTCCTTGGTGTCTTCCATCCCCACTGGCTTTTTACGATCTTTCTGCTTTTTCTCTCTCAGAATTCCCTTGTAGAAGAGGTTCGATTAAAACATCCTCATTAGGGCTACATGTTCCAGAATCTCTCATTTGACGTACGATGTCCAGTTGTCAGATGTTAGTCCCATCTACTGATTCTCCAATGATGGCCGAGTGAGGCACTGATATATCGGTATAGCAGAATGTCATTAAGGGTGATTTTTTTGCCATGCTCCTTTAGCAGAACGATAGTATTTGGTCCCTGGCCTAGCCAGTCTCAGGTTTTTTGGACACCCGAGCAACGTCCTACATGGGTTTCATCTCGTAGAGTAGGCCTTAAATACAACCAGATATTGGTTGGTTATTCCGACAATTTTTGTGCCTCTATTGAACCAGCACATTATGTCGTCAGGTCACTATTGTAGATCACAGACTTTGTAGCTGGGTTAGTGTTTAGCTCTCTCTTCTGGTAGTGAGAAGAGTACCTTCCAGGACTGTGAACATTAGTCATTAGGGATAAATACTCAAGACAAGCATCTGCTCAGCTTCTCCTTGCTTATGATATATGTAGATATTGTCTTCGGGAATAGGGCCCTATCATCAGTTGGTGGAGCGTAACTAATAAATGCTGCAATAGCCTGAGTTGTTTGGGGGGTTTTCATTGGGTCCTTTCGTCAAGAACTCAAATAAATGTAACCCATTTTTGTCACTGGAAGTTTCACTTTGGTTGTGAAAGAGTTCTAATTGGTGCATTGGCTCCCTTGTTATGTCATGTAGATTTCTTTCATATATGTATATATTTTAATAAGAGTCTTCTTAGTAGGTTTCCATATTGTGTCTCATTCTCCTGAGACAAAATCTTTAACTAAACCCAAAGCTAGACTGTCCACTAGGAAAACAAAGAAATCCTCCTGTTTTTGAACTAAAATCCTTATCTTTATTCTTTTTTAATTTTTATTTCATTTTTATTAATTACAGGTTATTCACTTTGTATCCCAGCTGTAGCCCCTTCCTCCATCTCTTTCCAATCCCACCCACCCTCCCTCTTCTTTACTGTGCCCCTCCCTTAGTCCAGTTATAAGGGAGGTCCTCCTCCCCTTCCATCTTATCAGGTCTCATCAGGACTGGCTTCATTTTCTTCCTCTGTGGTCTGGTAAGGCTGCCCCTCCCTTCAGTGGGGAGGTGATCAAAAAGCCAGCCACTGAGTTCATGTCAGAGACATCTCCTGTTCCCATTACTAGGGAATCCTCTTGGACACTGAGCTGCCATGGGCTACATCTGTGCAGGGGTTCTAGGTTATCTTCATGCAAGGTCCTTCTTCTTATTAAATGCTGAGCCATCTCCCAGCCCTATGTTGTTATATTTTTTGTCAAAACAGAAAGAAATATTCTGATGATTCCTCTATACTGCTTTTGGAGAATCAATTTTGGTTTGTCTTAGAAAATTTTTTGCTTGTTTGGAAGGCAAACAATCAGTCACCTGAACCTTTAGGGTCAACTATTACAGATGCTCCAATATCTAAACCTCAGAAGTCAGATCATATAATTTGGTTTAGGATATAAATATGACACTAGAAATATCTGTTACTTGGCTGAGGCAAGATCACAGATTTTTAGCTGAGAGAATGAAAACGTTTATCCAGATCATTACTCCTATATCTTATAAATAAGGTTGCACTTGCATCCAAATCACTTAAACTTTGGAAAATATCTATGAGTCAGAGTTACAAGATGTGGATGTTTAATAGGGGTTCTCCTAAGGCACAGTTGGTTAAGTATCTTTCCATTCCAGGCCACTGGACTCTCCGCTCCCTCGGATCCCGCTCCCTTGCTAGGCATTCTGGCTCTCCTAAGCACTTTGCTGTGTGCATCTTTATGCATTGATCTAAGAAGACTTCATTAAGGAATTGTTTTGGATGCCGTACTAGATGCTGGAGCAAACAAATGAATAAGGAGTGTTTGTGAGCTATGCATGCTCTAAGAGAGAATAATAGTACATATGCTAGCCTAAACATGATAGTTTCAGGAAATATAAAGGAGGGAGATGTCAGTGTGATTACTAACACAAGGAGACTAATTCAGATAAAGCAGATGATGTGAACAAAAGCTTAAGTTAGCACCACATGATATTTAGGTTGATTGAACATTGCTCAGGTTATTACCTGGAGATAAAGAGGGATGGGATTTGCAGCTAACAGCCCACATATCGATGGGACTAATCTGGGTCACTACACAGATTGTGTGACCCAAACAACACAGCCAGGTCAGCTTGACTCCTCTCAGTGGTGGCTAAAGGGTAGTCTGGGTAAAGAGGAGGAGATCTTAAAAGGGAAACATAACTCGGAAATACGATCATCCGAATGCCATCTGTTTGTAAGTGCCCTTTGTCTTTTAGTAGAAAAATCTATATTTTATGTAAAAGCATCTTCTAAAGATCAGTGGGAAAGGTATTATATAATCTTATGTGAAAATACCAGAGATACTGGACAGGTCAGTCATCAGTTACAGAGTGGTTGAACTGAAGTGAAATGAAAAGTGACAAATATGTTAGATGAAGTCCCTGTTACAGAAGAGATTGCTGGAGAGGGACGGAGAGCCTTTGTTAACTTGTCTCAATAAGCAGAATATGAGCTCATTACTCTGAAGTGGATTTGCTGTTTTATACCTGCTATAGAAACACCCCTGAGATGCTCAGCTATTCCTACAACTGAAATATCTTCTGGCAGAAGCTATTTTACAGGATGTATATATTTAAAGCATCAAAGGTCAGTCCCAACACCTTCTCCAAAGATTTAACACATTGCTTCAGACCACACTTCAAAAATAAATCTCTGAGTCTTGTTTTTGAGCAAACACTTATAAAACCTTATTGCCTGTTGAAATTTTTATCCACTGAGAATCTCAGGTTATTTTTTTTCTCCAGATTCCAAGTAATTCCAATACCAAACTTAAAAATAAAACAACAGGGAAGTAATTTGTTCTGTGAAATTGTCACTGGTATTGTGCTCTCTGTGTCTTCCACTCTCTCTCCATCTCTTCTTGTCTCCCTGCCCTGTCTCTCTCTTTCTTTTTCTGAAACCAAATGCAGCAGACTCTCAGACCTGTGCTAATAAAAGACAGCAATTTCCCAATCTTAGTCAAATGCTGGGAGTGAGTGCAGGCCAAAAGGGCCGTCACTGTGAGCTTAGGGACGCAAAGACTGTAAGGTCTAGTAGCAGAGGTAATGCTAGTTATGTTGTATAGCACGAGTAATAAAAGTGTATGTACCCTGCAGGGTGTGAACAGTCCTAAAAACCACTGAAAACCACATGGAAACACCTCCAACAGTTGCATCTTTCAGTCTTTAGTCTCTATTTATCAAAGATTTCTCCTCCAGAAAAAGGCTTAGAGGAGAGGTTATTTTTCCAACCTTCTCTTTCTGTTGTGCTATTGTCTTATGTCTCAGAGTAGGTTTGCTTTTCACCCCTGAAATCACTCTGTGCCCAAGTGTATATCTAACTACAGGACTTTAATAATTCAGGAGACAGAACAAAATTGAAGGGTAAATTGCTTAAGCCTGTTGTCCTCCTTCTCCGAACACAAGTTTTCAACCCACGGAGGATTTTAAACCTATAGTTTTCAAGTATTCTTGAGGGAAGCAATTAATTTTGTGACTTTGTTCATCATTTTTACTGGCCTAGACTTGAATAGAAAATGTCAGAAAGTAATATAAATAATTAGGATATATTTCACATTCTTATATTTTTCTTTAAGACACCCATAAAATAAATGAAAAGAATGCTACAGTTACCTGAACCCCAAATCTGTTCTCTTCCTAAGCAGGACATTTTTGCCACATTCCTCAGCAATTCCCTAGCCTCGTGGTGATGTGACTTCATTTTGGGGAGGGATGTGGACAGAGGGACATGAGGTATTTTGTAGCTACAATAAATTTGCCTTCCTCTCTTTCCTAATTTCTGCTCTAGCAGAAATTCGAAGCTGTGGTAGCCATCTGTACCACTGTGTAGATACCAGATTTTGATATACAAGTATACTATGATATAATATCGGCCTAAATTGTCTTGAACAGAAAATGCACGAACTCATTTTCCAACCAAAATAATGTTCTTATATTCTTGCTGTCTGCTGGTTGCTTTATTATTATTATTATTATTATTATTATTATTATTTTAACCATGAAGCATACAAATGAAGTCAATTCAGAACCAGTCTCCAGAGAGCAGAATAGGGAGAGACTGTGGTTCAGGCAAGGCAGACTTTTCTTCCTTCAGCTTGTGAGCCAAATTGACTGAGAGTTTTATAATTCAAGGCCACAGTAAATCAGTTCTGACAGAAACCAAAGACTCTGTGCACCCACCAAGGCAGTGATAAAATGAGTCTCTACATCAAGAAACAGTCTTAGGAGGAGATAAGACTGGACAAAGCCATTAAGACTACCAGACAAGGGGAGCCAGACGACTGGGAGACATTAGATTAAGGATGCTGCTCTCCTACTGAAGCCAATTGTTTTATTTTTCCTTAAGGGAGTCACTATTAAATGGAGCAAGAGGGTGATTGAAAGAGCACAAAAGAAAGTAAACAGAAGATTGGAGTTTTCAGGCTAAAAGGGGACATAGAGTTGAGAACTTTGCTTTGATTCGTCCGCAGCCAGGACTGATGCAACTCAAAGCCATGGGCATCCTAAAATGTTTGTCCTGGCACAGGATTGCTAAACATACTGTGGGCCAGGCTTCTGAAAGTCTGCTATAGTTTACTCTTTGTGAATTTGCACCAGGCACTGGAAACATCCTGCCAATAGTCTGAAGTTTCTAATTTAGACGTATTCTCCAAAATCTATTTCTTCTGGGGGCCATGGAGATAATGACCATGAAAAAGCATTCCTGAAGGCCAAGGCAGACTTTCACAGGATTATGACCAAGAGGTATACACCAGATAGTCTACTGAAGAGCCTCCATGTCACTTGACAGGAGTTACTCTTGGGCAAGTGACTTCACTTACTACTTTGTCTACTCTTTTTACACAGCTGTGTTGTCTGCTGTTTTTATCCCATTCTTCGTCACACTCCCTATTAGGTTGGGAAGTCAGACACAAAAACTTGATTTTGGTTTATACATTTCTAACCCCAAGTGATCCACTTCTTATGGATCAAAATGTATACCATAGGCAGATGACAGACTTGGAAGAGAATAAAGGTCCTGAATGAAACTTGAAGGTGCCTGTCTCGACTGTGTGTGAGGACAGTGTGACTTAAGTGGACAATGATTCCAGAGACTGAAGAAGATGTCCACATGTATTCTAATTTTCAGTTGTGGATAGCACCAACTTTCCACATAATTTATCATAGCATTACAGTACAGAGTGGTTCTGATGAGCAGATGCTCACATGGGAAATACAATTTCTGTCCTCTTCTTCTCTCTTGGTAGGATCAGATAACTTCTTTTAACTGATATGCATGAGACTAACACATAGAATCTGCCAGGCATTAACCAATATTTTAAGAAACACAGATTCCTTCTCAATCTTTTTCCTCACTTTTACACCATTTGAACAGACGGTGATATCTCTGTCTCTTTATAGCAATGGGAAGTGTATAGTGAAGATAGAAAGCCAACACGAGTCCAAGTATCTGAGTGAATACCATACTTCTGAGATGTAACCTTTTATTATTTCTAACTTATTTTGTACTTAGATCTTGCTAAAATTACTAGAACTATTGTTACTCTAGCTGTCACAACATTTTATTTAGAATAGGATATTAATTCATCACCTAGCCATCCAGCCAGCTATACTCCCCAGTGTCTTTTTTCATTTGGATGTTACTGCATGTTAGGTCTTGTTAATGTGTTATGAGGTAGAGTTTCTTTTCTTCCATTAACTGAGCATAGACAAGGTATTGGGAGGTTATAGAACCATTTTGCAAACAAAAGTAGCTTGGAAAAAAACAAACAACAAAATACCAAGTAAGAAGGAACCTATTCAGCATTCCAGGCCTTTTACTGAGTACTTAGGAAACAAATAAATAAGTCTCCAAGACATTGTCTGCTGTGTTTTAAAATTATCATGACTTGTTGTCTCCCTGTTTGCAAAAACAGGCTGAGCTGTGCATATACATATTTGATTATCACATTTTTATTTTTTTGCTGTGAGATGCAATTCTTAAAATTTAAATAGACTGTTTCACTACATTAACTCTAATAATTTGATTTAAAGCAAATGTCTATTATTTCTCTTAAGTATTTTATTCTCCATGATGCCATGATTAGTTTTCATGATACCCAAGTCAGTGCATAGGTCAGAAACTCAGTGTCTCTGTAGGATAATTGTGCTGTCAGTCATGCTTCTTTGGAAATGTTGTCTGTAGCTAGTTACTCCAAACTGAAATCACCTCAGACCTTCTGTTTTGCAGATTCCTCAAAGTGTAGCTAGTGGGTAAAGTATCCTGAGTCTATGGGATTAGATGGACAACAATAAGCCTCAGCTGTTTTCTGTATGTAGGGATAAGACACATGGGTATTCCATTAATTAGAGGGTATTTAGGACTTCTAAATTTTAGTGCAGGTAATAATGACTTTATTCTAGTTTATATCAATTAATTGTCCAATCCTTTTAGACTAGAAATGCTATAAGAGTAATATATAGGTTCATAAATAATTGGTTTGGGGTATGGTGGCACTTCTTTAGAAGAAAGAATTAGTAGATTTATGGTAATTACGGGTTCAAGTGTAGCCTGTGCTACATAGCAAGTTCAAGGCCAGTTTAGCCTACATAAGACCCTATCTGTCTGCAACAACCAAGGGCTAGGATGTAGCTCGGTGGTAGAGCACACAGCATAAAACTCAGGGTTTGATTCCTAGCACCAAAACAAAAATGTAATGCTATTATTTATATGCAGCAAGTAGGTTTAAATAACATGAAAAGAAACCCTAAAAGTACTTGTCTACATAATAAAGCTTATCTTACTAAATTCTGACTTATTTCTATCTCCCAAATAACACAGTGATTGGTTACTTTCCTAAGCAGAGGTCAAGTTAATATGACTTAGATTTCATGTCTTACATTGATATTTACTTACTGACTATTTTTTTCCAACATCTTTCTGGGCTTTGTGAGAGAAATATTAAAAAGACTAAAAAGTACAATGAATTCTAAAGTAAGTACAAAAATAAATTGGTTCCACTTATGTTTTCTCTGTAATAGCTTATTTATTTGCCTTCCACCAAAGGAATGTGTGTAATAGAATCTAAAAACCTGTGCTGTTGTTGACTTGCTTGTAGCATGGTTTTTCTTCTGCCCAACTGGGTAAATTGTTGTTATAAGGTTGGGATGGACTTTTGTTGTATTGATGGGAACTAGATTTTGCAGAAAAAAAGATGCATTGTTCAAAATGAGGGGCTTGCAACTCTTGCTGTAGAGCTAACAGCTCTTTTGACAGGGAGGATTGTATAGCTACCTGGTTGTCCATTTTGCCTTATCACAATGAGGCCCAATGGATGAAAATGAACTCTGTAACTTCCTCAGGCTCAGATCACAACTTAAAGGAAACAAACAGTCAACAATAAACCAAAGTGATCTGTCATCGTGACAGAACCCTATTTGGGAAGAAAGTGTGTGTGTGTGTGTGTGTGTGTGTGTGTGTGTGTGTGTGTGTTTGTGTGTGTGTATGTGTGTTTGCGTGTTGCTTTGTGGAAATCACCCAAGGTCTTGTACAGGATTTCATACTTTATCTTATAAACAGTCTCATTGCTTCCAGTTTCTTCTGACTCCTGGAATCCTGCCCTCCATTTCAGCTGACAGAAAATGTATTGTTAAAATTTCATCCCCCAGATGGCAGTGCAGCATTCCAAGTTTAGAATGTTCTGGTCTAGTGTTCTTGAGAAAGGTGATCAGGCTTGTCTTTGGCACACTCTAGTGCCATGGTTCTTTCTTTGGGAGGAAATATGCTTCAATTCTAATGTAACAAGACTTGTGTAATCAAAGACAAATAGTCCATACTAACGTGAACACAGCAGCGGTCTACTGCTGCTTGCTTGTGCAGCAAGGATCTAATTAACAGCAATTAACGCAACCATTGAAAGTGAGCTAATACAATTCTAGGAGTTCTTTTAAAAGATTAGGGGGAAAAATCACCTCTGTTTTAAATTTTTATTTTAGATGTAATTTTACTGGAGTTTGAAAATATTTACTATATGGAAGAAAATTAAGGAACCGGTGACAGATTATTTTACAAAATACAAATGAAACAGACAGCATCAACTATACATTTACGTTAAAGGAAGGAAGGCAATAGGGATGCTAAGGCTTGCTTGTGAGATACATAAAAATGCACAAACAACACCAGTGATGGGGTCACATCACTATCATTGGTACAAATCAAGTGGAACCATTTAGAATAAACAATATCTATTTGGCTGAATGATGGTCAAAGAAATTGGAGTGAAACCTTTAATCTTCTTCTACATGCTAGCAAATTATAGATTTAATATACTAAAGCACAAATGTATATTTATTACACAAATATGGCCATTGTTTTTAATGAAATTAGTGTAGTAGAAGTAAAAATAAGAAAACAAAAATTTTAAAGGCTATGAAAAACCATGTTGCAAATATGAGAGCTTTTGTTCTGGCAGGTTTTAGAATGTGAATAATTTCATAATCTGAAAAATCCTTTATATTCATGTCTAATGAAATCTTTTCTTTCATTCTCCCACCCCAGTTTCACATCTAGAAAGAAAAATGATTCATATCATAGAGATACTAGTAAATGAAGTTTTTTTTCAAATTAAATTAGATTATTTTATTTGGTTTGATATTTACAAATAGATGGACAGCTATACCAGTGATAGCCGAATGAATATTCTATTGTAATACAAAATCGGTATCCTTTTATTGCTTTGTAACTGTGCCACCATTTTTTAACCAGTTCAGTTAAAATGCCTCTATGCACTAAGAACCATAACTACCTCTTGGGAGACAAAGACAACAAAGATGTACTTGCTTTCAGTGAATGAACACTATAGTGTTCAAGATCAACTGAATTGACCATGGGCAACAGAAGTTGTTAAAGGCATCATGGAAAGGACAGTAGGCTTTAAAGTCAAGGGGACAGGATGAAAATCATGGCATTAATTCTTAATGTTTCTGTGTTTCTGAGCAGATCACTTTCTGAGTTCCTTTGTAAAACAGATGGTGTGATGGTTTGAATAAAAAAGGCACGCATACGCCCATGGGGAGTGGCACTATTAGGAGGTTTGGCTTTGTTGGAGGAAGTATGATCACTGGGAGTGGGCTTTGAGGTTTCAGAAGCTCTAGCCAGACCTAGTGTCACTCTTTCTTCCTGCTGCTTGCCAATCTGCATGTAAACCTCTCAGCAATCTCTCCAGCACCATATCTGTCTTTATGTGACCATGTTTCCTGTCATGACAGTAATGGATTAAACCCCTGAACTGTATGCTAGCCCCAATGAAATACCTTCCTTTATAAGAATTGCCATGATGATGCCATCTCTTCACAGCAATAGAAACCCTAAGACAGATGTTAACAGGAATACTTACCTATATAGAGTTTTTTTTTAAGCACAATCAGCTAATTGAGGAAAGAACTTAGCATATTGCAAACTCATTAACAAATAACAAAGCAAAATGTGAAAGTCCTAGGGTTCAGAAATGGAAAGTCCAACAAAAGAAGAAACATTGGAGCTAGCCTTTTAAAATCTTTTTAAAAGATTGCCGATGATTTGTAAAAGAAGGTGGCACTTTGCACTCCCAAAACAACACATCAAATTTTTAGGAAGAAGGCAGTATCTCACCATGGTTGCAAACAAAATAAAATGAAAAGAGAATGTAGGCCCAAATATCTATGTAAATGGAATTTCCACTGGGCTAATAAGGAGATATTACTTAATAGAAAAATATGGGAAGTCACTGGATTTATTTTACTCACAGGAGGGATAGTTAGATTTATGTTGTAAACATTTTATTTTGGTAGCTCTGTGAAAAAAAGTCGAATGAAGAGGGAACTAGAGACAGGGAGATTAAAGATGAGAATAGACCACAATCTAGAACAATGAGGGGTAATTGATCATTGCTCAAAAATGATAGGTTGGCTTGCCAACCCACTTTTAAATTGTATTATGTGCACAAAATGCTTTTCTGAAGTCTACAAATTTTTACTTACTTTTCCTATGTGCATACAGATTCCCATTCCATTCCTGTACATACATAGAATTTCAGACAGTTTCAAACTTTGCCTCAAAATTAGCCATGTTAATCCATATGCTCTCTCCCCATTTTCCTGAATACCCAGACACAAACATTGAAGAAAACTCCTTTTCTTACAACTACAGCATATATTAAGGACCATAAACTCGTGGAGCAACAGTCCACTTATTTCTTTATGGCCTGCCTCGCATCAATGCTAAAATTGGACCATCCCCACCCCTTTTTTCACTTATTTTCTCCTCCTCCTTGCTTCTGATCGTTCTTTGTCAATTCGCACTTGTTTTGTCTTCCTTCTTCCATTATTTCTTACTATACTGAGTCATAATATTGGAACTTTTTCCTTCTCCTTTCCTTTTATCAAAGTCAGAGAGGTCTTTGGTTAACTAAAGTCTGTTGGTTCTGAAAAATGTGTGTTTTAACAGGAAGCAGCATGCTGAGTAGCCGGAAGAGCAACTCTTCCATCTAGTTGCAGTTGTGAGAGAGCGCCTGTACAGACATGGGAAGATTGAACCTCACCAAGCTTAATTAAAATAAGCTCATAAGGCCATGAAGAGAAAGCAATAAATGACTTTGATTTAAAATCCATTCTCAGAAATTTCCCAAGTCCCAGAAATACCAGTCAAATGACATATTTCTTTTAAAAATTATTTTTTATTCCTTGACATTTTCACACATGAATAAAATATATCTTGATCATATCCGACCTCTAAAACACTTCCAGCTCTTCACATGAACCCCACCCCCAATACATCCTTTCATATTCATGTCCAATTACAGTTTATTTCTGTTTTTCTCTACTTTTCAGTAAAGTTAGTTCAACCAGTACTGCTTCTATCCACATGGCTGTGGGGTCATGATCCTGGGAATGAATAACTTGTAAGGATCCCCAACAAAGAAGAGTAGTTGGCGGCCACCAACTGCTAACAGCTCGTCAGCTGGGAGTAGAGTCTGGTAGGCCCTCCCCACCCATGCTAGAGTTTTAACAAGCTTATCTTGCACAGGTCTTGTGCAGGTAATCACGCTGCCATGCATCATGTGTGCAATAGCTTGTCATGTCCTTTGTTCACAAAAGTATTCTCTATCTTAGAGCCCTTATGTTCCCTGAGGCTTAGTTAATGAGGGGGACATGTTGACACAGATGGCCCATATATGGCTGAGCATGCACAGTTGTCGATAATTTGTGTTTTGGGTAGTTCATAGAACTCAGTTATGCTGCTGGGGGAAAGTGGAAAGCGAGAGGAAAAAAAAACATAGAGAAGGAAAGGTAGGGGGTGGTTAAAAGTAAAAACAAAACAAAACAAAAAAGCAGGAAACAGCAAACAGCAAACTTAAAAGATTCTAGACTGTTTGAATGCATTTTTATGCATTTCTATTTTTATGATATCTTTCTGGGAACACTGACTGGGTGTTTAATTCTCCTATGACATTATATCTCCTTTTGCTTGCATATGGCCAAACATGCACCAGACACATAAAGTGACCTCCATAGTTGCAGAGGTAGGGGGCAATGGGTGTTTTTATTCAGGCCACTAGCACACAGCCCCGCAAAAGTGAATAATTCACCTTAACTTGGGACCTACCATCACATAGATAGTTATGGCTGTAGGGACTACATTGGTCATAGAGTCCCTAGATGTAGTTATTTTTAAAAACTATGACTTTGGAGTTTTGGCTTATTTTTATTGTGTCCATTACTCAATGGCTCTTCTTCAGTGGTCACTGAGCAGAGAGGGAAGACAAGAAAGAGGAACTCTTGGAAGGGTCTTTAGGGCCAGGTCTGAGAGTAACATTCAGTGCTTTTATGTACATTCCATTACTTATTCCCTCACAGACCTATCTTAACTATAAGGGAGGCTGGGGAATTTGTTCAGTCCTAAAGCCCAGGAGGGAAAAAAATGGAGTGATATTTGTTACAGGACCCCATTCTGGCTGGTCAGCTGGGATGTTGTCAGAAAATGGTGTCCCATACTGGGCAGATAGGGTAATGATGTCTTGTATAGGAAACAAGCTCACCTTGCATGTTCCAGGCTTTCAGCAATGCCTTGCTTTGCTTTTTCTGGAAGCCTCGTTCAAATTGCCAAATAGTATTATTTTCTGAAAGCATTCAAGAGATTTAAAAAAAAAAAAGACTTCTGTTCATCGTTTCTCACATAGAGCCTCAGACAGTTTACTGCTAATCTCTACATCTTTTGAGCATCATCTCTTCATGAGAAAATCTTATTTCAGCCATGAGATCTCACTCAGTAATTATATCACAGAGGATCACTTTATAAAGAAGACATAGACTTTGAATTTGTCAGCCTCAGTTTAAGCAGATGGAGAACTATAGAATACTTACCATAAACAACCGTCATTTAAAAGTCTAGGAATATTTCAGCTCTCCAAGTCAGTCAACAAGCTGTGGCTAGTGCGTCATTCCTCTGCCTGAACAGTTGAACAAATAAACACTTTGTTCGCAAAACACGGAATGGTTAATGATATTTCAGACAGGAGGGAACACAGCTGTCTTTCAACATGAAGATTCATTGTTAGAACACATCACGCTTTTTTCTTTCTCTTCTCAAATGTTCTGCCAAGGAAGGCTGTAATTGCTATGTGGGCCAAACTTTCAAAAATCTATAATAATAAAACTCAAACCTTTAAATTACGTCTTCTGTTTAACAGAAATCTTCCAGGGAATGTGCTGTGGGAGTGGAGAAAGAATCCTTGCTGTTAAAAAGACCATGTCAGCTCATCACGGAAATGTGATTGCTACTGTTACTACCACACCGGTAGTAAAAATTTAGGAAATGAGCCTTTTTATCTCTGGTTACCCATTTCTGCTATTGAAGCTGAAAGAAGCCCATTGGTATGCAAGCCAGTGAAGATGTCTTCAGTGTACTGTGGCAGAAGTATAGATCTGCTTGCCTGGGAAGATGCAGACACTGAATGCGTATGTTGCTATGTATACAGAAAACTAATCGCTCGCTTGTTTGTTATTGAGGAACCCAAACAGCCTATCAAGGCAATAAGTCTGAGCTCATACATTTTCTAAGCCACTTAATACATCCTAGACTGCATACACAGGATTTCAGGGGCCAGAGACAACTGCCTATAGAAGAGCTTGTTCTATTTATGAAAAATCTGTAAATAATGGAGACTTTAGCTTAGTTTTGTTTGATAACACCATGTGTTTAAAGACAACATGTCCTTTAATTCTTTTGTATGTCAGATACTGGGTGGGGAGGATGTTTTCTTCATCTTCCTCATCCAGTCATCTCTGAAGACCTGACAAATGTCTTTGTTTCATTTGCACTCTCCAATTCCTCTTCCCCTGACCACCACGCACACACTTTATATCTTTCATCTCTCAGCTCACAGACTCCCTGGTTGCATTTAAGAAATCTCGGTTTATCCATGCTGACATCACTTGAGAGTTTGCCAGAAATCTTGACATGAAATCTCATACAATACCAAACATATTCATTTGTGTCGTGAAAAGATCGGTAGATGTTTCCGGAGTTTGTCACTTCCTAAGTAGCATTGACATAGCTCCTCTCCTCTAGTGTTATTCACTTCTGTTTTACTTGGAACACTGAAATGAAGTGATCATTATACCAGTCAAAACTAATCATGTCACAAGGATGCTTAAAACTTAACAACATGTCCTTGTCTTTTGGCTCCACAAGGTAAAACAATATCAAATTAAGTTACAGGGCTTTGGAAACATGGCTCCTGATGACCTCTCCAGTCCATTTCATAAAAGGGTCACTTCTTACATGATGCTACCATCGTTTTTGCTCCATGAGTAACATTCTGTTTGTTTGGTTTGATATCTGTACCTGCAATTCCATGATCTACATATTCTTTTTTTCCACCAGAGCCAACTTCAGCTTTTTCCATTTATTTGAAGACTTATGTGTTCCGAACCTCACTGTCTGGTTGTCTAGATTTCATAGTGTCATTTCTCACCCCAGCGTAATGCATGATGTCATATCAAATTCCTTGATGTATTAGCTTCTTAGAAAGCTTTAAATGCATGAGAGGAAAAAAATAACACCTGTCTTGTGCAAAGGCATATCAGCAGTGCTTGGGTTAGCAACCAGCACCAGGAAGTTATGATAGAGTGACCAAGCACAGTAACCCCTCAGAAAGACAAATGGATCATTTCTCACATCTTTAAGGATAACTGTCTTCTAAAACTGTGGAGTAGTGTCATAGGAAAGATGAATCGGACTTCTTCTGATGGGCTCCCAATGACAGGGTGATACAGCCAAACTTGCTTTGATATCCCAGGATCTTATTACCAGTCTGTGCTCAAAATTAATGAAACAGTCCAAATATACCAAAATTGTGTCTATTCCTTAAACTCTACCAACAGAAAGACACTTCTTTTAAAAAGTACTTTGTGGGGGCATCAATATTAGAGATGCAAATATCACCAAAGAGATCACATATTTGATTGATATTCATAGTCTTTGCCTTGAGATTTTTTTCATTGAGGGCCTATTATTGTTTAGAGTGAACTACAAAGTAAGCTACAACCAGCACCAAAGTGCTACAACCAGCACCAGGAAGTTATGATAGAGTGACCAAGCACAGTAACCCCTCAGAAAGACAAATGGATCATTTCTCACATCTTTAAGGATAACTGTCTTCTAAAACTGTGGAGTAGTGTCATAGGAAAGATGAATCGGACTTCTTCTGATGGGCTCCCAATGACAGGGTGATACAGCCAAACTTGCTTTGATATCCCAGGATCTTATTACCAGTCTGTGCTCAAAATTAATGAAACAGTCCAAATATACCAAAATTGTGTCCATTCCTTAAACTCTACCAACAGAAAGACACTTCTTTTAAAAAGTACTTTGTGGGGGCATCAATATTAGAGATGCAAATATCACCAAAGAGATCACATATTTGATTGATATTCATAGTCTTTGCCTTGAGATTTTTTTCATTGAGGGCCTATTATTGTTTAGAGTGAACTACAAAGTAACAGGAACAGAGTGGTAGTGTTCCAAAGAGCTCAGTGGAAATACTTTTTCAATGCAGTGTATTTGGGGATACTTCAGTCTAAGATAGGTAGCTCTGTGTGAATTTCTCTAATATTAACTTTCATTCACTCAAGTTATGTTCACTGAGTTTTTATGTAACTGGAACATGGGTGAACCAGAGGCACAAAATGATGCCACCATGAATATAAAAAATATGATATATTCCAAGAATATCACTTGGAAACTTGAGGGAAATGGAGAGTGTAGGATAGCAACTTAGGCCTGATAAATCATCTTCTTCCCTTTAATATGGTCTGCTTTCTACTGCAGGTATGTTTAAGTTTGAAAAACACTCTTTTAGTACCCTGCTCTTTTCCTGTGTCTCACTATACTATAAACTTTACAAATTCAGGAATTAATGAAAAGAATACATAATATAGATGAATGTGAGCAATAAATTTCACCTGGTACTCATCTCTGCTCAAGCAAAGCCACCTTCTGGCTCTTTCCAACTCCACTAACTAATTTGCCAATTACACAAGAAGGGAAAAACTAAAAGAAAAAAAAAAAAATTAACATCTGTAGGTCTTCCACCTTCCACTTTGCTTTATCTCCTCTTTCATTTTTTTTTAAAAATTACATTGGAACTCAATAGCTTAAGAATAATTCGGAACAATCAATAGCATTAAGTTCTTGAGTTAAAATACAAAACAAAAACAGTCAATCAGCAAGAACAAAACTTGTGCTTTATGCTACATGGCAAATCAACTGCGTCTTTCCTTCTGCCTCTAGTCTAATAAACTTGACTTAAGTTTTCTGTTCTAGTTCTGTAAGAGTCGGGTTGTCTTCTGAATGAATGATAAAAAAATGACAGATGATATAATTGCCTCATATTTTAATCATTTAAGTAAGTGCTTATGTTTTTATTGTAACATTTCTCCCATCCCTTTCCTCCTTGAAAATCCCACATATCTCTTTAAAATTCATGGCCTCTTTTTTTTATTAGCAATTATTATTGCATGCATATATGTATTGTGTGGGTATATATAAAGCATATGCTTTATATTAGGATATATATTATGTGTATATATAATTCATATTAGGATATATATGTTATATGTATATATATGAGTATAATACATAGTATATGTTGCATATAATATATAAATGATTATATACATATACTTGTATACATATATCCTAAATATAACCAGCTCCATATAATGTTATTTGTATGTGTGTTTTCAGGGCTGACTGGCACTGGACAATCAATTGAGGTGATCTTTCCTGGAAAGGACCTCCTCTCCCTCCCACAGCTTTGCAAGTTTCCTATAGTTTTCTGTTCAGCGTTGAGGCCTCATGGTGTTTTCCCTCTCCAGTTTGTCACGTTTATTGGTGTCCCCCTTGCTCAACTCACATTGAAGAAGTCGTGCTGGTGAGACTTAGCATAGCTTCTAATGTTACTATGAAGGTATATCCTCATAGTGAAGTCCCTGAGCCTTCCGTTCTCACCATCTTCCTGGCTTCTTTTCTCCATGGTCCCTGAGTCTTAAACAAGGACATGTTTTATAAATATATTCATTGGGACTGGACTCTACAACTCTGCATTTTGTTTGGTTGTGGTTTTCTGTAGTGGTCTCTGTTGTAAAGAGAAATTTTCTTGGTGAGGGGTGAAGACTACACTTATCTATGGGTACAAGGACAAATGTTTATAGATTGTTGTTAGGGATTATGCTGGTTTAATAATTTAATGGTTATAGATCCTCCTCCAATAGCTATCAATTTACTAGCACTGAGTGGTTAGCTAGGCATCTCTCTTATTGAGTGGGTCTTTGCGATTCTCTTCTTATATTAGGAATTGACAAGCATATCTCATGAGTAAAATCTTACTGACCATCTCCTCCCTGCTTTTATTTAACTTGTTATCTTAGTACATTTTCTATTGCTGTAACTAAATACCACTGACTGGATAATGTACATTCATCTTTATCCAGCTCCAGATCTAGAAATCTGAAAACAATGGACTGACATTTGGAAAGGACATCATCTAGATATCATATATTACATGTGCTGCTGACCCTCTCATGGTAGGAGAGCATCACGTGACTGGCCAGAACATTCAAGAGATGGAAACAAACTAGCTTTTATTACAGGCCCATTCTCTACAAAACCCATTAATTGACTAACCTGTGAATAGGTTAACTGACTTATGAAGGCAGACCTCATGACCCAGTCACCTCTCACAGGCTCCATGTCAGTACCCCAAAATAAAGATTAAATTAACATGTGAGTAGTTCAATTATTGAAATATTGGGATATTTCACACTACATAAAAATTCCATGAAATTAAAATTTCTCAGCCATAAATAGAGCTTTATTGGCATATAGTCCTGTTAATTCATTTATGAATTTATTGTCTCTGCATACTTCTGTACTATAATAATATGAGAGTAACTGAATTAAAGAACAGATGTGTAGAAACCCTAAAACTCTGAGCGTCCACACAGAAGATATTGCCACTGATGCTTTGTGGTAGTGTTTCTCAACCTTCTTAACCTGCTATGATCCTTTAACAAAGTTCCTCATGTGGTGACCCCAACCAAAAGATTATGTTGTTGTTACTTCATAACTGTAATTTTGCTACTGTTGTGCATTGTAATATAAATTTCTGTATTTTGCAATGACCTTAGGTGACCCCTGTGAAAGGTCATTTGAACCCCAAAAGGGTCATGACCCACACATAGAGAACTGTTGATCTATATTGATGCCCCATTGAAATATGAGTCAAAAATATAGACTTAGATTTTCTGATGGCAACATAAGGAAATAAAATAAAAATTAAAGCAGGTAACAGCAATGTTAGGAGTATATTTTATCAAGCTCACTGTATTCCGATTATTTTTTCAGTATGTATTCAACATTAAAACTTACCGATATACATTACATTGTTTTTTATACAAAGCCTCTAAAGTTCAGCATATATTTTATATATTAGCATAACTCAGTTGATATTATCTATACTTCACAAGATAACCAAGTAAAATTCTGAAGCTTTAACATACATACATTAAAAACTAAGTCATTTAACGTAACTGTAATTATGGTTATAAAATTATATTTTATATATAAAATGTTATACTATTAACATTATAATAATACTCATGACTATTATAATATTGAATAATATATTATATTATATTATATTATATTATGTTATGTTATATTGTATATTATTATTTATATATGATTATTATAGTAGCTGACTCATGAAGATGATCTTCATGACCTAAGCACCGCATACAGACTCCAGGCCAGTACCTCGCAATAAGGATTAAATTAACACGTGCATTTTAAGTTATAAAAATGAGAATATTTCATACTACATAAAAATAACATGAAATTCAAAAATTTCACCCATAGTTTATGACATGAATCAAGCATTATATTATTATATTTCACAATATTAATGGCACATAAGAATATGTCAGAATAATCTGATTGGCCTGCTCTTTGATCACCTTCCTCTGATGGGGGAGCAGCCTTACCAGGCCACAGAAGATGACAATGCAGCCACTCTTGATGTGATCTGATAGACTAAGATCAGAAGGAAGGAGAGGGGCACCTCCCCTATCAGTGGACTTAGGGAGGGGCATGCGTGAAGAAGGGAAAGGGAGGGTGGGATCGGGAGGAGAGGAGGGAGGGGCTTATGGGGGGATACAAAGTGAATAAAGTGTAATTAATAAAAAAAAGAATATGTCAGAAAGAAATTATATATCATAAATTTCTGGCCTTCACAAGAAATATGTGTCCCATTTTTTGTAATACCAAGGAGAACAAATATCACAAGTAAATGGAAAATAATATCTTAAAAACAAATTATCTTGACTTCAATACACTCTGTGTTACTTAAAAAGAAAGTGTGCTTCAGGTTTAAGATAGAAAGGCAAATCCTTAATAGTTTAGGATATATTTATTATGGAAAAATAAACTTTATTTGTGGGATTAATTATTTGTGAAAAAAGTCAAGTGAAATTTTATCTAGAAGCTACAACAGTAGCATAATATGTAAAGCAATACTTCTCAACTTGTGGGTCATGACCCCCGGGGAAGGGGTTAAATGATCCAGGCGTTGTATAACAGATATCCTGCTTATCAAATATTTACAGGACAATTTATAACAGTAGCAAAATTACAGTTATGAAGTAGCAACGAAAATAACTTTATGGGTGGGGTCATCACAGTGTGAGGGACTGCATTAAAGGGTCATTGGCATTAGGAAGGTTTCGAAAACTGATGTAGGGTAACCTGTTTAAAGCAGATCACTGCTAAGACCACCTGCAATTTTTTTCTAAAATGCTTGTTAGAATCTGACTGTATAAAAATAGAATAGTGAGGGATATTTTAATTTTAGAAAGCCCTTTCCAAAAAGAATTACCTTTTATAACTTCATGTAAAGCCGTGTGACTTGCTTTCAGTGTCTGGAATCTCTGTCCTATTTAGCATGCAGAATAGCACGGCACAGCTTTCCAAGTTACTGAAGGAAGGCCTCCATCTTTAGTCCTTGCCTTCACTTACCATCTGTTCTTTTTCAAAATCACAGGGCTTCAGCTGCACTGAGAAAACAGACAGAGTTAATGACTTCTAGCGCTGTATTCTATTTTGCAGCCCTGGGTAACTCCAATTATCTCTCGCTATCTCAATCTCTCCACCTGTTAAATGGGGATAATGACTATCAAATAATGGGCACCATGTAAGCATTACTTGAGAATATTCTCGTTCATCTGTTTGCTTAGATGGAAGAACAAAATGTTGTTGTAGTGTCGCAGGAAAACACAGAAAATGTTCTAGGCTATTGGAAACTCCTGTCCTAGCCCTAAAAGATCCAACTTTTGTTAATTAATTTTGGCAACAAATGGACATCTCCTTCAGGTTAAAACCTGCTTCATAACAAAACTAAAAGGAGTTGACAAGGTGCTGGGACTGTTCCCAGTTCAATCCAGGGCAGTAGGAACTAATCCAATGACTGAGATGGAAGGTCTGAGAGCCAATGATGACATTCAGTTCTATGCAACAACAAAGGATGTCTGTCCACAGCAGATGGAAGTGGAGGTGTACATCAAACAGGCTTTCATGAGGAAAACGTTCTCGCACTAGAAGCAAGTTTTACATTTTTGTTTGCTTGCTTGGCACAGTCCTATTTCATCTGAACAGAAAACTTTTCTCTATAAAGTTTTTTTATGATCGTTCTGTCTTATGGCTTTGAGCCCCGTAATGATAGATTATTTGTACGGAGGGCACAGTGTGCTTCCTGATGAATGAGCAATCCCACGGTAAAGGAGATCTATCATCTGTTATAGTTCAGATAACTGAAGTGACTCAGCCTGTGGCCAGTTTGCTGGAAGGAAATGTGAAAAAGAATCTAGATAAGGCTTGACATGCATTGTTTTTCTAGAGCCTTCAGTAAGATGGCTACCCTCGCAGCCAGAGAAAAGGATGAAGGCTAAAACTGGGGACAGAAAACCTGCAGCCACTTAGATGTTAACCTGATTCTAGAATAAGATGATACATAATAAAATAAGAGACCCATTTGATCCCTGAGAGAGGCTGCTTCTCTCATACAGGCTGTAAAACTGCCGGGTGTGTCAGGGAGAACTGTACTTGGAAACCCCTGAGTGTTGCAGCGTAATCAATAAATTCATCTTTGTAGATTTGCATTATTAATGTGAGCCGGGGAAAGCCTTCAAAGTGCTCCATTTAGCAAGCAAAATGTAAACTTGCAACATTTAAGTTGAACAAGTTCTACTTAGAAGCATTATAAACTTAGTAGGGAGACGTTGGCATTGCAGTCTGTGGTAGTTTGAATGGGAGGCCTCCACAAGCTCGTATGTTTGCATACTCGGTCCCCAGTACATTAAATGTTTGAATGTATTAGGAGTTGTGTCTGGTTGGAGGAGGTGTGTCACTGGTGGTGGACTTTAAGGTTTCAAAAGCCCTCCCCCTCCCCTTCCCCCTCTTCCTCTCTTTTTCTCTCCCCTCCCCCGTCTCTACTGTCTGTGAATCAGGATATAAAACTCTTCAGCTACTACACAAACATCATGGCTTCGTGTCTGCAGCCAGGTTAATAACAGCCTAGTCCTCTGAAGCTGTAAGCCCATAATCAAATGCTTCCTTTTATCAGGGTTACCTTGGTCATAGTGTACGTTTATAGCAATAGAACAGTGACTAAGATACATTTCTTTCTAGCTTGGGTAGCCTGAAGGAGTTCCTTTCCCTATCTGACACTCTTTTTCCTCAATTCTTGTAAGATAATTCCAGAGCTTCACCATCTGGCCCAGGAACCACACGGCATATGTGAATTCTAGATTTTTGAAATGTAGCTATTTCAAGCAAGGGACAAATAATTTGATTTTAATTCATTCAAAGTCAAGTTACTAACCAAGGCAGTATATCTTTATTTTTATTTAATTATTTTGGGGAGTTAAATTATCAAACTACCTTGTTTCCTTTTACTTGTTTGCAGCATGACTTTTAGAAAGATTTAAATTGTCTGTATGACTTCATTCTTTATATTTGAGCAGAGATAGGTCAGAGAAACTATTTCCATTTATTATCCTATGTGTAGACTCGTTTATAAAAAATGGCTGTAAAAGTTCAACAGAAGCATGAGTTACTCTCTTTGCCATTCCTTCTATAGTTCCTAATTTTCTTCTCTTACTTTACACATTAAAGCTGTAGTCACAAAGGGTGGCAGCACCTGAATGAACAAATTGCATTTGTTGGAAAGTCAAGCTCTTCCATTACATCAGTTTTTACTCTCGACCCCAGAAAAGGATTTTTCTCCATTTCACCCTTTCCTTCAAGCATGTGCTTCAGCTACCTATTTTGGAGATTAAAGGCTGCCTTTAAGAAAGTTGCTAGGTCTAATCGCTCTCTGTTAGTTAAAGGACAAAAGAGAGAAGTGTTTGCCCAGGGTGTTTAATTTGAGGAAGGTAAACTCTCTAGATTTTGAACGAAATGAAATATTTACCTTGTCTCCATTGGCAGGGAGGACCTTGGTACTGCTAGCTCTCTAAAAGCAGTGTCATGACCTTTCCTTCACAGCCCCTGACATTTAAAGGGCAGGGCAATCAAGCCCATCTCAGAGGTGAAAACACAGGTTCAAAGTTTCATCTACTGCCCTCTCTGGATGCTACAGTCATGGTTGGGGGCTGAGAAAAGGATGCTGTAAAGACAACACAAAAGATGCTCTCAGACAAAACGGTTTGTAGGGCTTTTACAGTCCTTGAATAGCCTAGATTGATGCTTTGGGCTGTGATTAGGTATGTTTATCATTTAGTCATTATGTTTCTTAGTTTCTCTACAATTGTAAATAATAATGCAAATAATGTAAACAAAAATAAAACGAATTAAAACACATCCTTGCCTGGTTATTACTTTGCCTTAGGAGCTTATCTTTATGCTAAACTTATAATTGACCATCCAAATTAGAAACTCATTTTGAAATAACATTCTCTGTGTTTGAAACTGAGACAAACTCCTTAGGTTTGTTTGTTTGTCTCAGTTTCATTTGGTTTGTCTTTTTATTGTCTTGCATGCTAACAAAAACTGGAGCAATCATGGTGGCATATGCCTGTGATCCCAGAACTTGCAGAGGCAGAGGCAGGCGGATATCTGTGAGTTCAAGGCCAGCCTGGTGTACAGAGCTAGTCCAGGTCAGCCAATGCTACACAGAGAAACCCTGTCTTGGAAACAAACAAAACAAAAGAGATACAGATGGTATCTCTTCAGCTTCAGTCAAGTCCTGTGTTTTGTGTTTTTTCTGGTTTTTGAATGAGTGAAGGCCCCATCTTTCCTGTGTGTATTTCTCTGGTTTTTATCATTGTAATTCCAGGAAACCCTCTTGATAAACAAGACGTTTTTCTTCCCCCTGCTTGCCTTCAAATGACTTCTGAAGGCAGTATTGATATGCTTGACTGATTTCACTTGTGTGTATTTTAGTCTTTCTGAAAATACTCAGTTTAGTTAGCCATTCTCCCCTTTCTTAGGATGATACTAATTTAAAATGTTATTTTTTCTAGACTATTCCTGGCATCCAGTTCCTTCCATTTGTTGATGTTGCTGATGTGTCTAAGGAAGGTGAGAACTCATTTCTCCTGATGAAGTCAAATGTCCGGCAAGAGCAGTGTGTGGCTACAAATACAGAAATACACCATGTCCTAGGTCAGAGTTTATGCATGTAGGGTCTCAGGGCATCTTCCAGTATTCTTAGGGGAATGTATGCAATTTCTGAGGGAGATGCCTCTGTGTACACACCTGTGGTATCTTGCCTTCAGAGCACCATATTGGGGAAGATAGTGGCATCTGTTTAATAGATCTTGCTATGTGACTCCTTTGGGTCAAGGAAAGGTGGATGAGATAGTACATATAATTTCTGAGCCTGTGAGCCGATGGCTTTTGTGGCCTTGCTTACCCTGTAAGCTCATGTGATTGATCAGAGCTGGGCTACCGAGTCACACTTATGCCAGCTTAGTCTAGAGAGTGAATTCCAAGGGACAGCCAAGGCTACACAGAGAAATTCTGTCTCCAAACAAAGAAAAGAATATATTCCGAGTCTATCAATATGTTTATGTGTCCAAAACCTAACTCTGTGAGAGAGAATATAAGAGACCCAGAATAGACAAAATACAAGTTGAAGTTATTAAGGGGTACAAAGAATCTGATCATGTTTCCAAAGAGATAGTAAGTAAGATTGAATGTTATTTACCAATTTACAAATTAACTATGTACCTCTGTGTTAGACAAGCTGTTAGGCATCATTTTCATCATAATAAAATTTTATTGTAGTCCTATATATTTTTGCATTAAAGATAATGTTAATAACATTTATTTCAAAGAAGAGAAACAGAAGGATGGTTTTATTGATCTTTCATCATCAATATTTGGCCCTGTAATTAGGATAGGTATGTGATAGACTTTTGGGGGACATTTTTTTAATCAATCTGCAATATTTTCTTATGCAGCTATAACTCATCCTGGGACATTTTGAAGGAAGGAACACATTTGCATAAACCTTTCTTTAGATGAAACTTACCCTTTGTACTCAGCCCCTAATATTTTATTCCCAAACAATTTATATAAATTATCGCCAACGAAACTTCCTCTCCTATGATGAAATCCTAATTTTTCATTCATTCCCTCATTGCATGGAACTGGGGTAGTTAAACTTGTTTATAAATAAGGGTCTTTGTTGAACTTCATAAATTCATTGCTGACATCTGTCACTTCATGATTTATTTGTAAGAAATGACTATAGTTTATGAGCTCCAGACTTGAAGGTCAAGTTTAGTCCTTAGGCATATGGAAAGAGCTTCATATCATGGAGTACAGAGAGTTGAGAAATTTAACCAGAGACAAAGGAATTGAAAGGCCACGCCAATTGTGAGGTTGACTCATTGTGGGCTTAATTTCTTCTTCTGAGGCTTGTTTTCTGTTTACCTTATATATTTATGGAACATTGTTTGTAAGCTTCAGGACATATAGTAACATATTAGAAACACAAATCTCTCCACTTAGGAGCTCACAAAGCAAAAGAGGAAACAAGGAGAGACCTGCAGATACACAGTGTAATGGGACAAAGAGAGTCCCCTTTTCATTTACTTTTAATATTTTAAGTTTCTAGTAAATAATCTCATGCAGAAAAAAATACTTTCATTATATCTCATCTTTGATAAAGAGTCATGGCAGTAACAGATAGCTTTGGCCATTTGGGGGAAAAGAAATGGTTACCACAACAGGGCCTTATCTTGTTAGAATCAACTTTAGATTTAGAAATAGCTTGTCTTACTATTAATGCAACGCAACTCTGATGCTTAAACCATAAAACCACTCCATACACAGATGATCCGTTTACCTCAGTTCGCCTTTAACATAACTGATGGGTGTTCTGTTTTGAGTATCTGGGTGTGAGTTGTGCTGCACTGTTTTATTTAAAAACTTAATCAAGTCAGATGGCATTTCGGTTGTGGTTTAAGTTTGTCATTCAAAGCAGACTAAATAAAGAAACTTCACAGGTGAGGGTGATTATTTTAGATTATGAAGTCTAAAACATTTCTTAAATGCTGGCATACTTCTTCATATGAAAAGACTTGGGAATTAAAAACAATATTTCATATTTAGTCTTTGATGTCATACATGTTAGTAATGAATTTTGATTATATTAATCTTTGTTATCCTCACCTATCTTTTCCTATTCTCTTTGAACCCCTTTCTCCTATTAAGGCCCCATACTACTTTATGTCTTTTCCTTTTTACCTGGGCATGGGTGGGGTTTATGTACTAGCCTAACAGTGTCTACACCACTGGGGGGAAATTACTTTCACTCCCCACAACAGCCCGTTACAGATTAGGGATGAAGCTTCATGGGCTTCTTCAATCTTTTGTGGAATGTTAGCAAGTTAGTCTTGTGAGGGTAGCCATAGCTACTGTGAATTCACAATTGCAATAGCCATGTGTGTCCAGAAGTCAAAATTTCACAGCAATCTTCCCATCCTTCTTCTCATATTCTTTCTGTTCTCTCTTCCAAAACATTTTTTGAATGTTTTGGGGAATGGGCTATAAATGGGCGTTGACAATAGTTATCTTATAGATGTTTCTCTTTTAATTATATATTTGAATGAAAACACTTAATATCAAATGTGGGAAATTAAAATGTTTCATTGGGGAAATACATGAAAAATAACACAGTATGGAAACTTACCTAGTTTTGTAGTTGAAGTTTTCTCCAACACATGAGAAACAGGTATATAGAGTTTATATAACAAGAACATAGTAAGGTACTATATCCTAGCAGTATGAAATTAGAGAAACTTCCACATTTCCATGATGATGATGATGATGATGGTGGTGATGATGATATGATGATTATTATTATCTGTATTTAGTAAAATAAAACAATAATACCCACCTGCCAGCCACATATCAGATGACATTTAAACAAATACCTCCTAGTAATTGTTACTCTACCATCTCAGTAAATTGAGCAGATATTTGCATATCAGCTACCTTCTTAAGAGCTAAGAAAATCAGATGTGAGTCAAAACAAATGGTACTCTCTGTATTTGGTAATGCTCAGAGCCTGGGTGCTGGTCCCTTATGACTGTGTGTGACAGCATGTATCAGAGGAATTATTGTATTGGTCAATCCCACCCTGATCAGTGGAAATTCACAGTGATATTTTGATCATCTGAAAAAACATCTCTGGCAAAGATATTAGTTGCTGCAGATTCATATGCTTACAGAATTGTCCAGATATGAGAATATATGTATTAAGATTTATATTTGAAAGCATAGTGGTTTCTTTCATAAATACATTTTGAAAATGTGATCATTTTTTAAAAATTGGAAATAAATTCTTCTCTCATACAATGCATCCTGAAGTTTCCCCTCCCTCTACATCTTCCACAACCTCGCGCCTCCCCCACACAAACTACCCCTCCACTTCCTTTCAGAAAAGAGCAGACTTCTGAGACAGAACAACCAAACACGACAAAACAAGGTACAGCAAAGTCAAGGGAGAAACCCTAGTACTGAGGCTGGTCAAGGCAACCCAACATGAGAAAACGAGGAGTTCCAAGAGCAAGCAAAAAAGCCCGAAACACACCTACCCCCAGTCAGGAGTCCCACAAACACACCGAGCCACAGCATATACACAGAGGACCTGGGGCAGATTCATGCAGAGCACCCACTTGCTGTTTCAGTCTTTGTGAGCTCATATGAGCCTGCTTAGTTGATTCGGCGGGCCATGCTCTCCCTGTGTCCTCCATCCCCTTTGATTCTTGCAAGCTTTCCTTCCCATCTTCTGCTGGATTCCCGGATCTCCTAGGGGAGAGACATAATGGAGACCCCAATTTAGATTTTCTCTCTGTATGAAGTCTGGCTGTGGGTCTCAAGACTCTCCCCCATTTGCTGCTGGAGGACACTTCTCTGATAACAACTGGACAAGACACTATAAGTATAGCATTCTACCACTAGGAATAATTTCATTATTTATTTATCTATATATCATCTATCATCGATTTAATATATGTATGTATGTATGTATGTATGTATGTATGTATGTATGTATGTATCTATCTATCTATCTATCTATCTATCTATCTATCTATCTATCTAT
>NW_026596073.1:3453932-3535378 GCF_907164565.1 Psammomys obesus | reverse complement strand
ATCTATCTATCTATCTATCTATCTATCTATCTATCTATCTATCTATCGTTAGTAGTGTTTGGTTTTACTGTAGGTTTCTGGGCTATTTAGTGTCTGATTTTTGGCCATCTAGGTAGTATAAGGCATGGGCTCCCTCTCATGGTGTGAATCTCAAGTTAAACCAGATATTGGTTGGCCACATCCACAAGTCCTGTGCGGCCGTTGAGCCAGCATAACTCTCAGGAAGGACAAATTGTAGGTTGAAAGTTTTGTATCTGGTTTGGTGTTGAGTTTTTATTTCAGTAACCTGCAGAGTGCCCTTCTTCACCCAAGAGACTAGAATGTGTGGTTGAAGGCTCTCTAGAAGTACCAGCTTGACCTTTCTAGTCAATAAGCGGGATGGGTGTTGTTCTGGGCAGTGGGACCTCCAGCCAGTTTTCTGAGAGTGACTCTTTCCTGGCATCAGTGTGGCCTATCAGTAGGGATACCTACCCATGAATACAAGCCAGTCCTACCCCTGGAAGTGTTTCCTGCCTACAAAGGATGGCCAGTTCAGACTCCGTGTCCTTTAATGTTCAGAGTCCTCATTTGGGGCAGCTCGTAGATATTAGGAAGTTGTCAGTGAGCTAGGTTTCTGCACCATTCCCACCCCCTGTTCCAGCCATTTCACCTTGCATTCCCTTCTCCCACCACTCCCACACCTGATCCCTCCTCTTCTCAGTTGCTGCCCCCTCCCAGTCCACCCACAAAATCTACTCCTTTCCCTTTCCCAGGGAAATCCTTGCACATCCCCCACTGCCACCCGCATTCTGCCTACAGCCCTCCTTTGTACCTAACCTCTCTGGGTGTATGGCTTGTCACTGAGTTATCATTTATTTAACAGCTAATATCCACTTAAAAGTAAATACATACCAAATTTTATATCTGGGTTACCTCACTAAGGATGATTTTTTTTTTCTAGTTACATCCATTTGCCTGCAAAGTTCATGATTTTTTTTTAAATTCAGCAATAGGTCATTGTGTGAATGTACAACATTTTCTTTTCCCATTGTTGGGTTGAGGGACATTTGGTTACTTGCAGTCTCTGGCTGTGATGAATAAAGCCACAATGAGCATCGCTGAGCAAGTGTCCTTGTATTATACACTATTTGGGTGTATGTCCAAGAGAAGTATAGCTGGGTATTGAGACAGATTGATTCCTAATTTTCTGAGGAACCACCATATGGATTTTCATAGTGGCTGTACAAGTCTGCACTCTCTCCAGCAATGGAGGAGTGTTTCCCTCACTCCACATCCTTGCCAGCATGAGCTGTCCCTTGCAATACTGCTCTTAGCCATTCTGACTGGTGTATGATGGAATCTCAAAGTAGTTTTGATTTACATTTCCCTAATGGCTAAGGATATTGAACATTTCTTTAAGGATTTTTAGCCATCTGAGATTCCTCTATTGCGAATGCTCTGTTTATATTTGTACCCCATTATTGAATTAAAGCTTTTTTGATATCTAGTTTCTTGAGTTATTTATATATTTTAGATGTTAGTCTGCTATTGGATATAGAGTTGCTAAAAATATTTTCCCATTTTTCAGGCTGCTGCTTTGTCCTAATGACAGTATTCCTTGTCATCCAGAAGTGGTTCAGTTTCATGAAGTCTCTTATATTAAGTGTTAAACTTAGAGCCTGTTTAGAAAGTTGTCTCCTGTGCCAATGTGTTCAAGGCTATTCTCCACTTTCTCTTTTATAAGATTCAGTATGTCTCACTTTATGTTGAGGTCTTTGATCCACTTGTACTTGAGTTAATGAAGGGTGAATAATATAGATCTATTTACATTCTCCTAAATGCACACATACTGTTTGACCAGAACCATTTGTTGAATATGCTTTCTTTTTTTCCTAGCATTTATTTTTGGCTTTTTAAATTAAAAATCAGGTATTGATAGGTGTGTGTATTTATGTCTAGGTCTTCAATTTGATTCTGTTGATCAACATGTCTGTCTTAATGCATTTTATTGCTATAACTCTGTACTACAACTTGAAATCAGGCGAGCTGTTCTTTTATTGCTCTGGATTGTTTTAGCCAATATAGATTTTTTGTTTTTCCATATGAATATGAGAATTGTCTTTTCATATTCCATAAAAAATTGTGTAGAAATTTTGATGGCCATTTTTACTATGTTAATGGGAGATCTTTCCATCTTCTGATATCTTCTTCAATTTCTTTCTTCAGTGACTTGTACTTTTTATCATACAAGTCTTTCCTTTGCTTGGTTAGCTAGGACATATTATATTTTTAAATAATTAATTAAATTTAAATCTCAGTCACAGGCTCCTTACTCCTCTCTTTCCAGTCCCACTCTCCTCCCACATCCCCTCTCCCCAATTCCTTAGAATAGGGGAGCACCCTACTCAGACACCACAACTCATCAATTCACAAGAGGACTGAGTTTGTCTTTCTTCCCTGTGGCCTTTAGCGAAGTCCCATCAGGGGGAAGTGACCAAAAAGCAGGCAAAATAGTCAGTGTCAGAGATATCCCCCACTCCCTTGACTAGTGGGCTGACATTAACCTAAGATGTCCATCGGACTTATCTTCTTGGAGTCTGTGCCCTGCAGTATATCTATCCTGTACTATATGACTAAAATCCACTTACAAGTGAGTATATACCATGTGTGTCTTTTTGGGTCTGTGTTACCTCACTCAGGATGATCTTTTCTAGTTCCATCCATTTGCCTGCAAATTTTCCTTGTTTTTAATTGAGTAGTATTCCATCATGTAAATGTACCACAGTTTCTTTATACATTTTTGGTTGAGGGGCATCTATGTCATTTCCAGTTTCTTGCTATTATGAATAAGGCTGCTATGAACATTGTTGAGCAAAAACCACACTATGGAAAAAAGACAGCATATTCAACAAATGGTGCCAGTCTAACTAGATCTCTACATGTAGAAAAATGTAAATAGATCCATATTTATCACTCTGCACAAAACTCAAGTCCATGTGGATCAAAGACCTCAACATAAAACCAGACACACTAAATCTACTTGAGGAGAAAGTGCGTAAGGGCTTTGAACTCATTAGCACAAGAGACAACTTCCTAAACAGAGCACCAACTGCTCAGGCTCTAAGATCTATAATTAATAAATGGGACCTCTTGAAATGGAAAAGCTTCTGTAAAGCAAAGGATACTATCAATAGAACGAAATGACTGTCTACAGTGGGAAAAAAAAATCTTCACCAATCCTACATTTGACAGAGGGCTAATTTCTAGAATATATAAAGAACTCAAGAAATTAAACACCAACAAACCAAATAATCCTATTAATATTGGGATACAGAGTTAAAGAGAAAATCCTCAACAAAAGAATCTTGGATATAACCTAGAACTTCTGCTCGGATGTGGCCTGTGGTAGCTCAGTAACCAAGTAGTTTTCCAAAGTAAGGGGAACACGGACTATTTCTAATAGGATCTCAAGGGCAGGCTGTTTGACCCCCACCCCAGGGGAGGAGCAGTCTGTTAGGCCACAGAGGAGGACTTTGCAGCCAGCCCTGAAGATACCTGATAAAACAGGGTCAGATGAAAGGGGAGGAGGTCCTCCCCTATCAGGGGACTTGGAAAGGGGCAGGGAGGAGACCAGGGAGGGAGTGTGGGGTTGGGGAGGGAATGAGGGAGCGGGATACAGCTGGGACACAGAGTTAACAAAATGTAACTAAAAAGAAAAATAAAATAAAAAAAAAATTAAAAAAAAAATTAAAAAAAAAAAAGAATCTTGAATGGTGGAGAAGCACTTAGAGAAATGCTCAACACCATTAGTCATTAGGAAAATGCAAATCAAAATGACTCTGAGATTTCACCTAACAGATGTCTGAACAGCTAAGATTAAAAACTCAAGTGACAACACATGCTAGAGAGGATGTGAAGAAAGGGGAATGCTCCTTCATTGCTGTGGGGAATGCAAACTAGTACCACCACTTTGGATATCAATCGGGCACTTTCTCAAAAAACTAGGAATAGCCATACCTCAAAACCCAGCTATACCACTCCTGGGCATATACCTGAAACTTGTTCCACCATATTATATTTTATGTTATTTGAGGCTACTGTGAAGAGTATTTTCCCTAATTTCTTTCTCGTTCATTTGTGATTTGTATAAAGGAGGCAGGATGATTTTTCTGAATTAATCTTGTACCCAGCCACTTTGATGAAAATGTTAATAAGCTCTAGAAGATCTCTGTTGAAATGTTTAAGATCGCTCATGTTTACTATCATGTCTTTGGAAACAACAATACTTTGGCTTCTTCTCAAATTGTATCCCCTTCATACAACTTGTATCATCCTTCAGTTGTCTTATTACTCTAGCTAAAACTTCAAGTACAGTACTGAATAGCTATGGAAAAAGTGTACCTTTTCTCATTTTCCTTATTTTAGTGAAAATACATTGAGTTCTCTTTGTTGTTATTGACTATATATGCAGCTTGCAGTATATTACCTTCATTATGTTTAGGTATGTTCCTTGTATCCCTATTCTTTCCAGGAAGAAGTATTGGATTTTGTTATTTTTTCAAAGATTTTTCAGAATCTAATGAAATTATCATCTGATTCTTTTATTTCAGTTGTTTTTATTTGGTGGATAGCATTAGCTGAGTTTTGTATGTTGAATCATCCCTGCATCTCTGTAATGAAGTCTACTCGATCACGGTGGATGAATAATTTTTTGATGTGTTTTTTGATTCAGTTTGCAAGTGTTCTATTAATTATTTTTGCCTCTATGTTAATAAAAGAAATTGGTCTGTAACTCTCAATTTTTGGTTGAATCTTTATTTGGTTTGGGAGTCAGAGTATCAGTGGCCTCATAAAATGAACATAGTAATGTTTCTTTTGTTTATATTTTTGTGGAATAATTTGAGGGGTATTGGCATTTGGTCTTTGAAAGTCTGATAGAATTCTGTGGGGAGCCTTCTGGCACCTTGCTGCTTGCAGAATTCTTGGCATATTTAATGACAATAGTGCATTCCTGGCTGACCTGGGCCTTGTGATAAGGTCATCTTCCTGAAACACCTTAAACCCTCCTCCCTCCTCAGGACTTTCCGAGTAACACTTCTGAGGAACTCTCCAAACAATCGTTATTAACACAACTTGTGACTCATTTATTGGGTCATCCTGTTATACACTGTTATTAGCACATCTTGTGACTCCTCTAGTGGATCATCCTGTGATTCCTAGTGACTTAGTAACCCTGCCAAAGGCAATTACATTCCTTTCGCCCTGCCTATATAAAGAATGTAGAAAAAAATAATAAACGGAGACCTTGATCAGAGAAACTGTCTTGGTCTTCATGTCTTGCATCTCTTGTCCCACCCCATTCTCACCCCCTCTGTTAGGGTCTCGTTCGACTGACCTGTGGGCAGGGTCAGATTTTGTGTTAAAGTTATCAGGCCCTGGACAGTTTTTGTTAGAAGACTTTTAATTACTGCTCCTATTTTACTAGGGGTTATAGGTATATTTAAATTGTTTATCTGATCTTGATTTAACTTTGGTGAGTGGCATCTATTGAGAAAATTATCCATTATTTTTGATTTTCCAACTTGTGGAATGCAGATTTTTAAAGTATGTTATTATGATTCTCTGGATTTCCTTGGAGTCTCTTGTTATGTTCCCCTTTTTGTTTCTGATTTTGTTAATTTGGATATATTCTCTCCATCTTTTACTTTGTTTGGATAAGGGCTCATCTATCTTGTTGATTTTCTGAAAGAACCAACTTTTCGTTTCACTGATTTTTTTTTTAATCTTCTCTCTGTTTCTAGTTTATTGATTATTTATTATAGTCAACTTCTTTTGGTTTTCCTGGTATGAAATATTTCTTTCCTGTATTTTCATAAGTGTTGTTAATCTTGTTGGATTGGAGTTTTCCTTATACCAGCTTTTGAAGGCCTGGACTTATATAGATTGAAGTTGTTTAAATTTTATTTTATCATGGAATATCTTGTTTTCTTCATCTATGGCAACTGAAAATTTTACTGGGTATGGTAATCTGGGCTGGTATCTGTGGTTTCTTTGAGTCAGCACCACATCTTTCTCAGCCCTTCTGGTTTTTAAAGTCTCCATTCAGAAGACATGTGTAATTCTAATACACTTGCTCTTGTTACTTGCTCTTTTCCCCTTGCAACTTTTAATATTCTTTCTTTATTTTTCTGTATGTTTAATGTTTTGATTATCCTATGGAAAGAGGCTTTTGTTTTGTATTGTATTGTATCCATTTTGTTTTGTATTGTATCTTCAGTGCCTGAGATTGTCTCTTCCATCTCCTGTATTTTGTCGGTGAAGCTTGCCTCTGTAGTTCCGATTTGAATTACTAAATTTTTCATGTCCAGAATCCCCCCCAGTCTTTGTTTTCTTTATTGTTTGTATTTGCAGTTTTCAGTTTTGAACAGTTTTATTCCTTTTCTCCAATTGTTGTTTTTGTTTTCCTAGATTTCTTCAAGTAATTTATTCATTCCTTCTTTAAGGACCTCTATTATCACCAAATAGTTGTTTCTAAGGTCTTTTTCTTGTACTTCAGGTATTGAAAAATACGCAGGGCCTGCATAGGATAGCTGGGCTCTGGGAAAGATATATTGCCCTGGCTGTTATTGACTGTGTTCCTATCCTGATGGTTAGGCATCTGTGTTTGGAGTGATTATAGGTCTAGGTCTGGGTTTGTCTTTGTTAGGTGGGTGTATTTCTTGGTTTCTGTTTCCTCTCTGGATTTATAGAGAATGCAGTAGCTATGTAATGCTTGTTTTATTGTCCTGCTTGGTGGGTGTATTCACAGGGAATGCTTGCTGGTGTTGGAGGCAAGGGGTAGGAGAGGGCTAGTGGGGAGTGTCTGTAGGATCTACAGAAGGCATCATCTCAGGGAAGAGAGTCTGCAGAAAGATGACTCTGAGGATTGGGTTTGGAGGTTTAGAAAGTTGGAGAATGTCTTTGGGCAGCCTATCTGGTCTTCCGGCAGGCATGGCCTGTGGTTGATCAGGGATAGTCCCCTGGATATGGGGCCTGGGAGCACAGCAATGAGTAGAGAAAGAGAGAGGTTCTGTTGGATCCACAGGAGGCATGTACAGGGCAGAGCTTGTGTTAACAATGATGGGAAAGACCCTGAGGATTTGATCTAGGGGAAACAATTGGGTCTAGAGAAATTAGAGAGAGTGGAGAAGGTCCATAGGCAGTCCACCTGATCTTCATGATCACTTTCTAATAATAAACATGAGAAAATTGTTTTCCCATAGATAATAACCCCTCCCTCCAAAAAAATCTAGAACATTTATTTCAGATAATGGAAGGAAATTAATAAATAGGAACAATGAATTGCCAAGAATTGATGACTTGTCTTTTAGATTATGAATAATGGAAAGCCATAATTTCCCTCAAAATTAAATTTATAGTTTTTCATTGTTTTGTAAGTATTATTCCCATGACATGGCTTACATATGGTGTCTGATAATTATAAGGATAAATATATTTTCCCTATACAGCCGAAAAGACACTGAACTTTTACCATCATGTTACTGCTTTATAATAAGTACAAAAAGTGGCATTTATTCTATACTATAAAAAAAAATCCTCTCTTGTTTACAAAATTTTTAATTTCTGAAGTATAAGCATGTTTGCATGGCTAATGTATAAAAAAGAAAAGCTGTTGTTTACACTGAAACTCACTTCAATAAGCCAGATCAACTTAGAAATCCCTATCAGGAAGGTTCTGCTTGACTGTAACTTCTTTCCAGGAGTCATTCTCTCCTTCTCCATCCTTATTCTCCTTGCACCTTATGTGTCTTTATTATTCCACCTATCTGCTTTTTACTCATGTGTATCTTTTATAATTCTATGACCTTATTATGTATATATTTCTTCTTTCTAGGATTATTTATTTCCCAAACCAAATGCCATTAAGGCAACTAGTTGTTTAAAAATGGTTGCAGAGTAGAATAGTACTATGGATTGCAATATTTCTGATAACTGGCAACCATCTAAATGCAACAGGACTTTAAAGGAAGATGGAATTGTTCTACTCTTATTGACAATTTTTTAAATATGGTGTGACAATTTTTAAATATGGTTTTATATATGGTGTAATATGTTGCAGCTCAAAAAAATATTAGGACTTAAATTAAGCTATTTTTTCATTAGACCGTTTAAGCAACTGAAATTCAGTAATTTTTAATTGAAGAAAAGGTTCATGTTTGAATCAAAAGATATGAATAAACCTAATGTGATATTTGTATTCTTTTCAAAATAGGATTTGGTTTTAAAGAATTAAAATATTGACAGGGAGTTGGCACAGGCCTGTTATCCCAGCACTTTTAGAGGAAGAGGCAGGTGGATCTTTGTGAGTTTGAGGCCACTCTAATCTACAAAGCAAATCTAGGACAGCGGAAGCTACACAGAGGAACACTGTCTCAAAAAAAAAAATGAAGGTGGCAACGAAACATAGGAGGGATACATTGATATTTGATGTGCTTTAGAATTGAATCTGATTCAACTGGCTTTGTGGGTTTTGTTTTTGTTTTGGAAAAGGAAAATTTCAAAAAATTGAGGTGAAATAAATATATTGTTTTAGTTAATTATGGTCTTTACATTCTCCTCCTTATCAAAACATTGTGAAGAATAATGACTGTATTAACTAATTTAGTTTTGAACATTTTTTAATGTCTTTCCAGTTTGAAATGGTATTGAATTATGGAACTAGAAAGACACATGTTTGCTCACTTTAGGAAATCTGTGGAAATAGTGGAACAAGAGCCTTTCACAGAGAAAACTGCAGGGATTGATGGACACAGTGAATGTAGGCAGGAATTTGTGTATGTGTGTCCATATGCAGTTGAGGGAGAGAAGTAATCTCATAGCTTTCAGAGGACTTTTAATGTTAGACACTACAAAAAGATCCTGTAGAGGAGGTATATTTTATGAGTTCCTGCATGCAAATTGTTTTCTTAATGAGGTTCTTGTAAGAATTCAATACTATGTAAAGCAAAGCAAAGCAAAACAAACAAACAAAAAACTAGTTTTAGAATTCATGCAGTACATGCAAAGCATAGTCATTTTCATTCGTTATCATTGTCTGAGGATTTTTGCCCCACCTTTTAGCTTGTCACTTAAGATAATGGGAGTTTCTTCTTAGGGTTACTTTTTAATCTTATAGTCACACTCTGCTGTTCAGGGAGACAGAAATATTTATTCTCAAAAACAGTGTCCATGCCCAAATCCCTTAGATGCCTGTTAATGTTTTTCTCTTGGTTTAGTGGCTTTATTTTCTTTAATTCTTGCTCAAATATTAGGGCCCAAGTTATGGGTGGGTTCCTACTTTAATAAAAGCTTTCATAGCTTTTCAATGCAGAGTTATCATGCTTTTATTTCTCTCAAATCCAAAAAAAAAAACCTTTGTAATGTAATAATTTTGAATATGTTATTTAACAATAAAGATGTGCAAGCCTCATATAATTTTTCTCTGGAATAATAAATTCTGTGGTCAAAGAACATATATATTTTTTCAACAGTGTATATTCCTAAAACCTATAAAAAGCCAGGATTATTGGGCGTGGGGGGTTCATTAACGCTTTATCTTCAAAGCAAAAACAATTGCCTAACATTCTAAACATACAAATATACACTCATATCACTTGTTATTTTAGATTTATAGTAGTTCTCAAGCATGAAACCCAACAAAATTAAAATTTAAACAAAACAGTTTCCTTTCTTTCAGAAGTAATATGGTGCAACCCACAGAACATTGAGGTCAATGTCAAATCTTAAAATGTCCTAAAGATAGTCACAGTGTGTCCTACAGAGTTCAGTTCACCTTATTATCAAAGTAATAAAAGTCCACTTAGCATGAACTACAGTCCTTACAATCATTTTCTTCATTTCACCTTTTATTTACTAAAGTGCTTCTTTTTGTGAACTTACTTGTTCTAGAGCTGGATATCATGACTTCCTAATGAAATTCCCTACCTCTCCCTTCCTAGAAAACTCTAGTTTCCTTGTTTTACTCAAAACTGATAGGCTCTGCAGCAGCTTAGCAGATAAAGAGCAAATTCCCAGGAAATGCTTGGTTATAGAATGTTAATAAGAAACATCTTGTCAGTGAGAAGTCTTTGCTAGCCTAACCTCTGAAAATACCATGTTCTCAGAAGGCAGAAGAGTTTGAAAATTTTATTTAATGACAGTAAAGGTCTGCCCAAATATAACTAGTTAATTGCTTTTAATGCCATGCACTGATTATTTAATGCTTTTGAGTTGCCGCAACTTGGATATTCATTTACTAGGGGTAAGGGTATTTAGAATTAGGAAGATGGCAATGAATTCTCATTTGTGGTTTATGACTTTTCCAGAGCATGCCATAGAGGATTTTTATCCAGGATATGCAACAACAACAACAACAAAACCCAAAAAAAACAAAAAAATAATGAAAACAAATGACCCAAATTTTAAAATGGGTTGTAGATCAAAAGTAAAAATAAAAGTGGCAAAAAAAATCTTTTAAATTGGTCAAAAACTTTTGCCATTAAAGGAATACTAATTAAAACTACTTTGTGCTTTTTTTTTTTTTTCTTACTACAGTCAGAATGGCTAAGGTCAAGAAAATATCTCATATCCAGGGCGTAGCACACACCTTTAGTCTAGCACTTGCGAGGCAGAGGCAGTCAGATCTCTGAGTTCAAGGCCAGCTTGGTCTACAGAGTGAGTTCTAGGACAGTCAGGATTACACAGAGAAACCCTGACTTGAAAAACAAAAACAACAAAAAGAAAGTATCTCACAGAAATGCTGGCAAGTTTTCAGGGACAGGAATACTCGCATTCAGTGTTAGTGGGAATAGAGACTGTTGTAGCCACTTTGAAAATCATGTGGAGAATGCTCAAAATGCTAAATGTAGAGGTACCACAAGACTCAGTAATCCCACTTCTTGACATACACCCAAAGAACTGCATAGCCTCTTAAGGAGATGCTTACTCAGCCATGTTGATTGCATTCTATTTACAATTGGCAGGAGATGAAAAAACCTAGATATACCTGAGTGATAAATGAATAGTGAAAATGTAGTTGACAAAAGAATGCTATTCGGCTATAAAGAAGAATGAAAACGTGAAAGTTGCTGGTAAATGATTGGAACCAGGAAATATACTGAGGGAAGTAACCCAGACCCAGAAAGACAAATACCACGTGTTCTCCCTTATTTGAAGATCCTAGTTTCTAATCTTTAGATTTTAGTATGTAACCTGTAGCGATCACAGACGCAAAGAAGATAGAAAGGTAAGAGGAGAGGGGAAAGAAGGAGCTGTAAAGACGGTATAGAAGGGCACAGGTATAAGGGGGCAGGTATTATGTATTTTAACTGGGGGGGAGAGTAGAGTAATTCAGAGGGATATAGGGGAAGAAGAGACAAAGAACGCTAAGAATTGTTGAATAAGTCACAGGGAAGCATATTAAGGTTACTTTAAAAACATTACACATGATAGCTTAAATGGACTTATATCACATGGGGTGATCATGCTCCCCACAAGCACCATAGGCTATCTAACAAAAATCCCAGCACCAGACACGGCAAACCTCCTTTAAAGATGTGGTTGGGGAGTGCCTAAGAGACCCCCCAGATAATATAAACTGTTGCAGTTGCATTTAGCTGCCCCTGAGGGCTTGAAGATAGAATGTATTGCTGAGGACATCACACTCTTTGGACATGGGACTTGGCAGAATCAAGCAGGAACCGAGCTGGAAAGCCTTCTCCCTGAGGACTAGCTTTCATTGTATTGGAAAGTGCTATGCAAGCAGCCAAATGAGAAAGACAGTCAATAATCCCACCTGGCTGTGAAGCATAAGAACGGCCATGACCTCCCAACAAAATCTCCCCAGTGGTGCAATAATGGCATTTTTCAGTTGGAGGCAACCAACAGCTGTCTCATTGGATGTCATGCACCCTCAGCATGGGAAATTTCTATCTTATAATCTAAACCTAGCCATATGATTTTTTTTTTTTTTTTAGAAAAAAAACGAGTCCTCATTTTTGTAAGGAAAGCAGTTTCCTAATTGAGCTCTCTCTCCAGACACTACTCACCATTTTATAATTTCATTTTCTTTTTGTTCTTAAATAGCAGAGAGGGAGGGAACGGTGGGTGAGAAAGAATCGGGGAGCAAAATTGTGTTGGAAATAGCACACAATGAACTAAAACTGAATTTATTCCTTACCTTCAATGGAACCAATCAATCCCAAGGACACTGAGAAAGGTTATTGATTGATCATAAAGAAGATTGCCAGGGGAACAATATTAGAAAAGATTAATGCTGTCACACATGCTTCTAGGAATTGACTCGCTTGGCCCAGTGACTTGCTCCACTTTTTGTTGTGTTGTCTTTACCTGTTCCTCAGAAGGCTGTCCTTCTAAGGATAAAATGAGATTTCAGGAAACATCCAGAAAAAAGAAATTTAAAACAAAACAGACAAACAAGAAAAAAAAAAAAGTAAAGCAGTAACAATGCTATGCTAATAAAAATATGTTGTGGGAAGTCCTACACTCTTTATGGTAAAAGAATGGTTTTTGGAAATAGGCTGAGCTCTTGATCAACCTTGACTTCTCTAGCATTAATCAGCCCTCCCGCCTGGAAAGGCAAGGCTGCACTGGGGTATTTTTAGAAACGTTTCCTCGTACATTTTGTGCCTTTACAGCATGTAGGTGCTAATTTTTCTAATAAGGTCACCTTTCAGTAAATGGCATTTGTTTTCAAATTCGTGTGGGGTACTTGCCTAAAAATCAGGATCCTTATTTTATCCTGCACATCCTACTCATTACAGTATAGTCAGGCTGAAGAAACGATTCTGGCAGTGCTGGCATATTGATCTGCTCAGCCCAAAGAAAGAATTGTTGGAATTAGCATTTTGGAGGCAAGAGTTATCTTGGCGTGTTTTTCTTTATTGATACATAGTTCAGTGGCAAGATCTACACAGGAAAAGCATTCAGTAAACCTTATTGAGTAGGGGCTGGAGCCACACAATGAAATGGGGACAAATTGAGAGCTCTGCATACTTTAAGTGCTCTAGTGAATCAAAGCAGAAGGCAGGCTTCGACACCCCTGTAGTTCCAAAGTGAAGTGCTCTGGTTTGCAGACAGGCTCAGGTAAGTCTCCTGCGTTTTAACCTCAGTTGTGCTTTGGTATGACAATTTAGCTGTTTTGCTGTACAGAGAATGGACTTTTCCTGGTCACTTTTTCTGAATGTCTTGTCCAAGCTGAGTCTCCACCTGTAATTGTCATACCCAGTGAGTCCTTTAATAAAAATCTTGTGCCTTGTAGGTCTTTACAGCAAAATCAAAGACAAACAAACAAACAAACAAGCCATATTTCCAAATGAACGGTGCTATGGCTTCAAAGAAAGTTTCTCCTGAAGATAAAGAATGTTCCATAGAATTAATTGAAACCGCAAGAGGAGACAGTCTCAAGAAGTCCAAAGTCCTAAATTATGGCACAAATAAACAAAGTAATAGACTTAAAGTTTTTTTTTAAGTAACAAACAAAAGACAGAAAAATCTAAGGAAGAGAATTCTTGTCTGCCACATGAATCTGATAAATACCATTCATAAATCAATATAGCATTTATTTATCACAGAAGAAAAGAGTCACCATCTGCTCTTAGTGCTTCTCGCTAAAGCATAAATACTCCTATTTTGGCACATAAGATTTCTTTGATATGAAATATTAATTTACTGAGTTATTCTCATTCAGTTCCTATTCTTAGTAACTGTGATAAATGAATAGAAACTATATTTATTGTTAACTCATTCATCTGTGAATTCAGTATTTGTTGAGCATATAGCTCTGATAGGGGCTGCAAACACGAGTGAGAGGAAAACTTGACTGTGCAGAATGAATGGAAGATAAAAGAGGCACGTTAACTGCCACAGGGGTGTGTGCGTGTGTTTCTAATCCTTTCAGCAAGTGTCTAGAACCACGGGAAGTGCTGAAACCTTTATGTGCTGTTTATCTATGCCCTGTGTAGCATTGTTGCATGGTTGGTTTTCCTGAGTTTCATGTCGTGGAACTGTTTTTGCATCACTACTCTTGTGCTCTGGAGCCATTACCAAGCAGTGTGAGGGTTATTTGCACACGAGATCTACTGTACTGACACAGTTGATTTGGTGGGCACCAGGTGACCAGTTGAGGAGGACAGCATACAGAGGGTGTATGTAGACGGTCTGTACAAAGTAGTAATCCATATACTTTGGATTGAGTCCGAGATGTAACAGACAACATGTGATTTCACCACATTGTTTAAAAAGGCAACAATTTAAAATTTAATGAACGTATTTATTCCTGGAGTTTTCCATTATCAACCATAGGTTGCTTAAATTGCAGAAAGTAAAATTTCAAAGAAGGGGGAGGGGAAGTCTACCTCATGCACAAAGCTGTAGTGTAAGTGGAAAGCAGCATATGCAATGTGTCAACACACAATACAATTTATGCCCATGGTTGTGGGCCTCAAATTGAATGTGAACCTGTGTCTTTAGTCTCTCGACATGTATTTAAAGTGTACTATATATAATTTGGCTGTGTAGTTTTAGGAAACATACCATTTCGTCATTCTAAAGTCTTTAATTACACAGCAGTAAAGACAACACACAAATTGGAATTAATCAGTTGTAACTTAATGATAATGAATGTTCAGTAGTAATTCTAATATCAGTCAGACTGAGCTTAAATTATTGAAGTGTTTCTGTATTGTAGTCATGGGGATGCTAAAAATAGCAAATAACACATTTGAGCAGGTAACAAACAGGTGAATGATGTTTTTTGGTTTTGGTTTTTGTTATTTTTAGTTCCAGCCCTCTTTTTAAAAATTAATTTATTTATGTATTTACTTTACATCCCAACCATAACCGCCTCATTCCTCCCTTCCTTTCCTCTGCCCCACTCCCTCCCCCGAGGAAAAGGGGACCCCCCAACCCCTCTAGATCATCAGAGGCTGGCTGGAGCCTCTCAGAGGACAGCTATGCTAAGCTCCTTTCTGCAAGCATAGCAGAGTATAATAGTGTCAATTTGGCTCTCTCCCATGGGTGGGTCTTGGGTTGAGCCAGGCATTTGTTGGACATTCCCTCAATCTCTGCTCCATCTTTGTCCTTGCACATCTTGTAGGCTGAGCAAAGTTTGGGTTGAAGTTTTTGTGGGTGGGTTGGAGTTCCCTCCATCCACTAGGAGTTCGGTCTAGTTATAGATGGTGTCCTCTTCAGTCTCCATGACCTCTTTTACTAGAAGTCATAGCTAGAGTCATCCCCATATCCTCCCGGAAGCCTACCCTATCTTAAGGCTCTATCTTGTCACAGAGATGCCCTCACCCACGTTTATTTCTTCTCTCTGAGGGCCCTCTGTGTCCCGCCCTCCAACGTCCCACCTTCCCATACCCCCACCCACAGGACTGACCATCATCCTCATTTCTTTCTGCCCTCCCTCTCCTACCTTGATCCCTCTCTTTAATCACTCCCACTGTCTATTCTGTTTTCTCTTCTGACTGAGATTTACGCATTCTCCCTTTGCTGTTCCTTGTTACTTATTTTCTTTGGATCAGTGAATTGTAGTATGTTTTTCCTGAACTATATGGTTAAAATCCACTTATGAGTATATACCATGTGTGTCTTTCTGGGTCTGGGTTACCTCATCTAGGATGGTCTTTTCTAGTTCCAGCCATTCGCCTGCACATTTCATGATTTCCTTGTTTTTAATTGCTGAGTAGTATCCCATTGTATAAATGTACCACAGTTTCTGTATCCAGTCCTCCTCTGAGGGACATCTAGGTTGTTTCCATATTCTGATTATTACGAATAAAGCTGCTATAATTTTACAGTCTTGAGCTGAAATCTCATCATGAAAATTACTAATAATTCAATTTATTTTTTTAAATACCTATGCACCATTAAGATTGCTACAAGTAATATGACCTTAACTAAGCTTCCAAAGAATACCCTTTTCTAAAAGAAATTAACATGAAAGAAATTAAATCCAAATGAAATCAGGACAAACAGATTAGAGGAGCTGGGTTCAAACCATAGCTGTGAAATGGGACAGGCCACCCTGAAGATTAAAAGTTGCAAACTTACTTTCCAGAGTTGTTAGCTTTAAATAAAAATGTCAGCTCAAGCCTGAAACTCCAATATTGATGGGGCTGAGACAGCAGAATTGCTAGAAGCTCAAAACCAGCCTAGGATATGGAGGTTACATAGCAAGACTCAAAACAAAGCAAACAAGAATGTATTACAAAGATTAATCATTTGATACTCATTCTAATTTACTATTGTGACATTGTGAGTGTGTCTGTATGTATGTGTTTTGTGTATATGTGTGTGTAGTGTGTACCTGTGTGTATGTGCCTGTGTGCTTATGTTTGTATGTGTATATGTATGTGTGTGTATATGTGTGCCTGTGTGTATGTGTTTGTGTATGTCAGTGTGTATGTCTATGCATATGTATGTGTCTGTGTATGTGTGTATGTATATGTGTGTATGTGTCTGTGTATGTGTGAGTATGTATGTATATGTGTGTATGTATGCATATGTGTGTATGTGTCTGTGTTGTACATATGACGAACAGACACTTAAGTTAGAATATGTTCTTCTTTATGTTCGTTACCTCATTTAACAAGGCATGGTTTCTCACTAACCATGCTGTCCCTGACCGAGGTAGACTGGTTACCAATTAACCACATAAATAGGTATGTCTTGCCCACTCCAGAACCGTGGCTACAGATTCCTCCAAGCCTGGCTTTAATTGGATTGAACTCAGATTCTCATGCTGGAACAGCAAGGCTTCATCCACTGAGCCATGTCCCTGTCCCCTGTGTTCTGGCCATTCTCCTTGATTATAGCTATTCTTAAAGAACAGCAATAAAATGTCCTCTGCAGTGTGATGGTTAGGCTCATTCATTCTAGCAGAGACAGTTTTTAGATATACACATATTGTTTTAGTTTTCATGTGACTACTCTAAAAATGTAGCAATAACTGATGTTTCCACCTGGAAAATTATCTTCTTAACATTGAGGTGATACATGAGTAGGGTTGCCTCTTTTCAAGGCTGTGCAGTGACTCTGTGTGGTCCAGGTCCTCTCTACTAGGCTGGTAAGTGGTGGCCTTCTCTCTGTCCTCATATAGCCGTCTTTTTACCTCAATCTCTCTCTCTTTTTTGTTCTGATTTTAAACTTTTTTTTTGTAAGAATACCAGTCACAGTGGCTTTGGGCAGGCCACAATTATTTACTTAATTGCCAGGGCAAGAGAGATGGCTAAATAGTCAAATGTCACAGAGGATCCAGTAACCTTTTCTGATCTCCACAGATACTTGTACACATCTGATACACATAGACACATATGCATACATATAAATAAAACAAATCTTTAGGAAGTATTTTAATTACATCTTTGAAAATTCTGTCTACACAGAATGACACTCTTAAATATTGGGGATTAAGTCTTCAACATCTGAATATGAATTTAACAGACAGGGTGTGAGAGAATCAGGCCTGACCCACCACCCCAAAAGTTACCAGTCCCAGGAATTGGGCCATAGGTCATCAATTCCAGGAACAAGACAATAAAATCCCCTACCCAAGGAATAGCCTGGAGGTAACGACAAGAATGGGAAGGTATCTTATCTCAGGGTAGGACATCTGTACTGGGCAGCCCAAGGACCTTATAGTAGAACACTGAAGGCACAGAAATACCCAACTTTCCTGTAGTCTGTTGAGGGCTAGCTCAATGTTAGTTAGCCACAATCACTCTGTAGCAAGCTTGCCCCTGCTGAATGTCACCTAACTGTGTAACTGTAAGGCTGGAATTTCTCAAGTCTTGCTGTAACCTTAAATAAAAACCCCTTTCTCCCTGAGCTCAGGGCTCTACACTACATCAGTGATAGTGTGGGCCCAAGCTCGAACTTGTAATAAAGACCCTACTGTGTATCCATCGGAATTGGCTCCTTGGTGGTCTTTTAGGCCCAGACTTGGGCATAACAGGTGATAGGGACATAAGGAAGCCTGTGACTTGGGTAAGAGCAAATGGCCTTGGGTAAGAGCTAGAAACTGTTTATGTTTTCAGTGAGCAAGGCAAGCACATCCATTTGAAGAACAAAGGAGTCAGCAGGCATTGCTCTGCGAGGCAGAGCCTACTAGAGATGCTGAATTTTAGTGATCGTGTCATTCCTTCCTCCCATGTGGCTTTGTGTGGATGAGCTAGCATGGAATCCTGGCACGATTTGTAGGACACTTGCTCTCTTTTACCCATTCATGGTGGTAGAACCCAAGAACAGACAGCTCTCTTGCTGTATCAGCTTGAAAAGAAAAGTTATAGATTTGACAACTCACTGAAATGTCAGAATCATTTTCTAAATAAACTGGCCATTGTTCCTGTTCCCTCCTGAACTTCAAAACTTGGCAGCCAGGTGCAAGCTCTTTTCAGAGCTGTGTGGTTCATCTTCTATAACTATATTTTTTTAACATATTGACATTTGCTTTTGTAAAACCACTAAAATAGTACCTAATGATAAAGTTTCACCCTTTTTAGTACTTTTATGTGTGTTGTTAATTTTAGATCATGACAGTCTGTAAGCTATAAATACGGAAAGTGTCTCTTTAGTATGTTGCAACAAGGAAGAACGCCCATGTTAATAGATGCTTTCAAAAGCCCCTTTAGAAACAACCACTTAGATCAAAAGAAATTCTAGTGTCTTTCTCGTCACAGAATTTAAGCATCTAAATGTTACTGTGGAGTTTAATTTAGTGTCCTTAGTTCATTAATAAAGAAGTTTAGAAAGAGACCCAGGAGGAAGTTTGAGGTCAGTATTTTGGAAATCTGAGAGAGGAAACAAACAAAAAACAATGCAAGCAAATTGTACTATTGGCAGCTGCTTGGAGGAGAAGGTGGAGGAGTATAATTAATAATAATAATAATAATAAAGACAGCTATGCTTTTTGAATTAAAATATAAGAAAGGTGGCATGTTTAGCAAGGGAGGTCAGAAAACAATTGAATGACAAAAAGGCAGGATATTGGAGTTTCAAAGAATGAGAAAACCAAATGTCCAAAAAAATCCTGCTCAAACAGGGAAAACATGATCAGAGAGAGAAAGCATTCTTATGCTTTGGAGAAAGAAATAAAGAGGAAGAAAACATGCTTTTTAGGTTTGACAGGCTTAGCAGTGAAGCTCTACTGTTGTGCCTTATTCGAGAGACCCCCAAAAAACGACTAGGAGTCGAGTCTGCTACAAATCACACAAGGATATTTATTCAATCTTAAGCTTCAGAAACCAATCTTCCCTGACATAGCAGGTTAGAATGTGAGGCCCCAAGTCTCAGGGCGGAATAGTTTTTAAAGGGAAAAACTCAAGGGTGGAATTCCAAGCCTTAGTGTTACAGGGAAGGGTAAGATTTGGGTGGGGAGTTCAGCAATTGAGGTGACCTTTAGGCTAATTGTTCCAAGCTACCTGGCCAAACCAAAGATATCTAAGGTATTTGTGGGATAGCCTGCCGGGTGGAGAACCCATTAACACATTCTGTGGTATTTATGACAACCTGTTTAGTGGAGTGCCAAGTGGCACTTCTCGGAACCCGAAGGTGGGGGCTAAGTCACTCCAAGGTCAGTCAACTTAAGACTGAGTCTGAGAAACAAAATGGAGCCAGCCCTGCCATCCTCAGTTCCTTCAGTACATAGCGGAGAGTCTGAAAGAAACTTCACCAAGTGGCGGAAACTGCTGGAAAGCATAAGTGCATTGTGATATTAAGGGAATAAATACCACCTTCTCCTTAGCATATCTTCAGGTGAGTCTTCTTTTCTGGGAGCTGGACTTTTAACCAGATGATTGACAGCAGGCATGTCCAGCAAGAATAACTCTTAAGGGAGGAGACAGCAGTATGTGATATTCTAATCTTTGGAACTGATCAGAATGTCAGAGTTAGAGGTCATCCATTATTTTGACCAAGAAACCTAAGGAGGTTGTTTTTCTTTCTAGTATTGCCAGGAAAATATGATATGGAGTTCAGAGCTGACCAAGAAATATAGTTCATCCTCGATAGCCATTGAATATTCTCCTCTTAAGGACTTAGACCATAAAATAATTTAAGAGATAGGCTAAAATTGAAGAATTAATTTTTGTCTTAGTTACTTTTCTGTTACTGTGAAGACACCATGACCAAGTCAACTTATAATGAGAAGAGTTTATTGGTGCTTAGAGTTTTAAGTCTGTGACCATCATGGCAGGAAGTCTGGCTGTAGGCAGGCAGGCAGGCATAGGCAGGGGGCAGGAGGTGACATTTACATCTGACTCATAAATGGGAAGCAGAGAAAGCTACCTGAGAAAAGCACAGGCTATTGAAACCTCAGGCCCAATCCCTTAGGCCACACCTCCTTCAACTAGGCCTTCTCTCTTAATCCTTCCCAAACAATTCTGACAAGGAGGGAACAAATAATTTAATATATGGGCCCGAGGGGACCATTATCATTCAAACCACCGCGGATACAGAACCCAGAGATTGAATTCTAAAGCTGATTGCGGAAGGGATTAGCATTAGTCCTGGAGTTTTGGTTCTGCTCTCATGGTTAGCTCCCAGGCAGAGGTGCTCCTGGAGGGGACGGAAATAACAAGAAATCAGAGCCCCTTCTGGAATCCCTGTCTTATAGACACTGTAGGAGAGAACCAAAGACATTTCTGCTTTTGGTCGACAACAAGAATTGGAGGTGCTTACTTTTGGGCTCTGTGTCCCTGAGACCACCTAACCAGTTTCTATATTTTGTTCCTATTAAGACTGAATTAAGGGGGCTGGAGAGAGGGCTCAGAAGTATTTTCTGTACTTCCAGATGACCTAAGTTTGGTTCACAGTACCCATGTTGGCAGATTCAAAACTGCCTATAGCCCCAGCTCCAGAGGATATGATATCTCTTCTGGCTTCCATAAGACTCACATGGATGGTTCATGAACACACACAGACACAGATACTTTTTACATAAGTAAAAATCAATCTCTATGAAGTACATTCTGGAAAACAGCTAATAAATACATTAAATGTCAAAGTCAAATCTAAGACAGTCTCTCGTGGTATTATTCTGCAAAGCATACAAAAATATCCTGAGTAATATGTGCAGGCTACTCTCATTCATTCAATCACTTATTTGTTCACTCTATTAGTCTATTCCTCGTTATTACAAAAGATATTGGAGGTAGTATAATTTATTTAAAACAAAATGAAACAAAACAAAAAAGGCTTATTTGGGCCTATAGGTTTACAGGTCCAAACCCTAGATGCCAGATCTGATGGTAGTCTTTTTCCCAGCAGAGTTCCAGCATATCATAAATCATCATATAACAAGAGGGAGATCACATGTCAGTCCTGTGTATCTTTCTCCCTCTACTTAATACAGTTTTTAAAATTTTTATTGAAAAACAAAAACATATGTAAAGAGTACAAACCATAAACAAGCAAGCAGTTCAATAAATTCTCAGAACAAGTGAAACAATGGGCCAGAAACTCTGCATTCTTTCTTCCCGGTGCTAATCACTCTCTTGGCTTCTTACCATTTACTTAATTTTACTGACCTTTGTACTTTGTTTAAATGGAATCACATAATTTATATGTGTCCCTAAGCCCATGATATTACGTAATATTATATCATTTAACATTATGTTTGTGGCATCCGTGCTATTGAATATAACTGTAGATCACTCATTTTCATTGTTATATAGTACTCTACTAGATGACTGTATCACAGTCCCTTCACTCACCTGACTGGTGGAAGCTATTTTCACTGTCTCCAATTTGGGGCTATTATGAATTATTTGATACAATTATTCTAGTTCACATCTTTTGAGAAACTAATAAAATAATTTCTGGCAGGAAGACCTACCTAGGAATAGAATTATGGAAACATAGTGTGTGTGTGTGTGTGTGTGTGTGTGTGCGTGTGCGTGTGTGTGTGTGCGTGTGCGTGTGTGTGTGTGTGTGTGTGTGTGTTTATGTGTGTGAGTATTTTTGCATGTGTATGTGTTCTCCTTAAGAAAAATGTTGAAAATAAATTTCAACAAGGTTGTCATGGTTTGGATATGAAGTATTTCTTCAAAGGTTCACGTGTCAAAGATTCCGTGATCATGAGATGATACTGTTGAAAGATGTGACTGGGTCATGGGAGTGCTGACTTAGTCAGTGGGTCAGGCCATTAATGACTATATGGCTGAATGGCTATTGGGAGAGGTGAGCCTACATGCAAGCAGGAAATGGGGGAGGGTAAGGTAGAGACTATGGCAACATCTTCCTCTACCTATAAAGCTGCCAGCATTCAGTCTTGGGATCTAAACTCTAAATACCATAAGCATCTAACTCTTTGGTCTCCACTTTCTTTGTCACTTTATTATCACTTGGGAGATTAAAGTATTGCCCAAATCTGAGAGTCAAACCACGTTAATGCCATAGCATTCATTGAATTGCTAATGCTAGGCATAATCTGCATTCTTGGACCATTTCAGTGAATAAGACCTTTACTCTTAAGATTTGGCCATTCAGCAAAGCAAGATCTACAATAAATAACAAACAGATATATTAAGTTTTATAATTATTTTATAATATGAAAAAAGAAAAGGCAAACAAGTTAAGGTAGGGAAGCTGTGCTGGGATATGGGGAATTTTAAACAAGAGATCAGGTAGGCCCCAAAGCCTGTTTGGACTGTGATTTTCTTTTAATAAAATAAATGTTGTCTGGAATGAATTGTTTTCTTATCTTTTTTTTTTTTCATAAAATAAAATCATCCTTAAGAATAAGGTCTAAAGAGTTGATGAAAATGCACACAGTGTTTAGTTGATAAGGTGTCTTTGTCCATCTTTTTAATGGATAGTTTTCCGTGTCCCCAAGTAACCAATTTGGAGCTTGCCTGCTATTTAGCTTTCTATCTTTCTCCTAATTTGAAGCCTATACCTTGCATTTCATTTCCATGTCTTTAGACAAGAGGCTCTCACTGATATGCCATCACAGGCACTTGTTTAATTCTGGGCAACTCTCTGCAGGCCTTTGCTTATTTTTGTCTAGGTATCAGGGGCCAGGAAAGGAAGGGAAGGCTCAAACCTGAAAAGAGAAATTATCAATGGTAATGTGCTATTGAAAAGCCTCAAGGAACAATTTTTTTCAGGTTAATTTGCTGTTAGTGGTGTCTGTGCCACCAATTCAAGCCTTTGTGGCTAGGTCTTATAAGTACGTCCCTAAGCCCATGCAATGTTAGCAAAAGGGCAGAATTGTATTCTTAACAAGAAAGGCAAAGCGAGGTAAGACCACACATAGGAAAAGAGAGCGTCTTGAAAACGTCCAAAGCTCTATGAAGCTGGCAAAACATTAGAAGCCATCTCATTTCAGCTGTCAAAGGGGCTGCCATTGATTTCTGTGCACATTGTACACTTGTACACACTCTCTGGGTTGTCTAAATGGAGCCTTATTTATTTGGCTCTTATATAAGCTGTCTTTCTCAGAGGAAAGGTAATAGTATTTCCCAGTAGGAAAATGGGAGCTTGGTGTAGATTAGAGTAGTTGAGAGCTGCTTTGCTCTTATTTAGGATCAAGAAAATGAAAGGCTTAGACTTTTCAAATTAAAAAAAAAAAGAAAAAAAGAAGAGAGGGAAGTAGAAACCGAGGACCCCAAACCACTGCCCTGAACACTCCCCAGCATCACCCACCGTTACGTGTTTTTGTCAGATGGTCTGTGATCCATCTGTTTTCAGCCTTCTCATCCCCGATTCTACAAAACTGTTTCTGAGAAGGAAAAGAATATCATGACTGAGTTAAAAATAACTCTTTTGAGAGAGGCTTCGAGAAACTGGACAAAAATTAAGCCAGGCCTCACATCAAAAAGATGGTGTTTAAACATGATGCAGTTCTGTTGTTGATGTTTTTTTTTTTTTTTTTTTTTTTTCTTCCTGAAATACCATGGTGAAAGTTTCTTAAAACTGAAAACAATCCACTTCGCCGTCATGATTTCACAGCATTCCTAGTGGATAGGAAGTGTAATTGCTTTCCATTGCCACTGTGAGTTTTTGTCATTTTGTATTGTCTTTACTAGAGATGGAAGGATTTGGCTAGTATGGTTCCTTTCGAAAGTTTCTTGTTGTTATTTATGTGTATGTGCGCTTGTGACGGTCTGGTTCTATGTGCAGGTGCCCAGTGAGGCCAGGAGAAGATGTTGGCAACTCTAGATCTAGAGTTACAGATGGAGGTGAAGCCAAGTAGGGGCCTGGGATCTGGATTTAGGTTTTTTGTAGGAGCAGAAAGTGCTCTCCCTTTCTAAGCCATCTCTTTAATCCCTCAACTTCTATTCTAATGTAAACATATAATTTCATATGTAAGACTCTAGATGTCTGCACCCACTAAACCTAAAATAGGTCTGAAGGTAAGACAATGGAGCAAGTAGTAATTTTATACTTTATTAGCTACACCAAGAAGAGAATAATTTTGCACAAATTATGGACAGTTTGTTTATATCTTAAGGATAGCTGAGTTATTTCCAGTTTGGGGATATTGCACATAAAGAGACTATAAATATATAGGAAACAGCCCAGTGACTAGAAAGTTTCATTTCTCTAAAATACATGTCTCCAATGTAATCATTAGGTGAATGTTAGGGAACCTGAGTTTCTGGTTGATTCAAAGAAGCAGAAGTATGAAAGGAAAAAAAAAAAAAGAAGCAGAAGTATGTGCAGTACCATTCTGTTCACTAAGTCAAAAATGTTGAATAATTCTGCGAGTGTGTGTCTATGTATTCGTGAATTTCTTTATATGGATATCTATAAGGGTTTATACGGGTTGGGTTGGTGGACATGTTTTGCTGGACTGACGCAATTCTGGAATTTACATTTTCAAATCTCTAAGGTGTCTTTTGCTCATTCTGTAACTGACTTGGGTGGATGCTGAACAAACCCCATCAGGGTAGACAATGCAGAGATATGCCTTTTTTTAACTTTAAAAATTTATTTATTTATAATTTATTCACTTTATATCCCAATTGTATTCCTCCCCCTCATCTCCTCCAAGTCTCTCCCCCCTCCTCTCCTAAGCCCTCTCCTTGTCCACTGAAAGGGAGAGTCCTCCTCTCTTGCCATCTGACCCTAGCCTATCAAGCCTCATCAAAACTTCTGGATTCTTTTCCTCTTTGGCCTAGGAAGGCCTCACCGCCAGGGGGAGTGGTCAAAGCGTAGGTAAAGAGTTCATGTCAGAGACAGTCCCTGTTCCCCTTACTCAAGAACCCACATGGAGACTGAGCTCCTTATTGGCTACATCTGTGTAGGAGGTCTAGATCCTCTCCATGCATGGTTCTTGGTTGGTGCATCAGTTTCTACAGGCTCCCCTGGGCCCAGATTTTTTGGCTTTGTTGGTCTTGTTGTCGAACTCTTGTCTCCTGGGTCTTTCTGTCTCCCCCTTCTTTCATAAGACTCCCTGACCTCTGCTCAAAGTTTGCTTGTGGGTCTCTGCATCTTCTTTGATCCCCTGTTGGGTGGAGCCTTTCAGAGGAGATCTATGGTAGACACTAGAAGTGGTTGAGGAGAGGGAACAGGGAGGAAGCCTTCCCATAGATATGTCTCAAATTTAACTCAGTCCATACCCTAGAAATTTACAAAGCTGATAATTTGGTAAAGGCATTCTAGATCACATATATGTGCTAGAACTTCTACTAGAATATTAAGAGAAGTGCCTTGGAGATGACATTTTGGCTCTGGAAATTCAGTAACTCCTGAGATAAGAAGAGTATCTTGGGGAAAGACTGAAATATTTGTAAAAAAAATATTTTTTTTTCCTAAAAAAATATTAGGAATGAGCAAAGTCCAACTATGAGTGACTGAATGACAAGCCTACTTCCTTCTGAATGAGGAAACGTACAACTCTTGCCGAAAATACACAGTGTATCAATGGCAAAACAAACAAAACGAACAACAAAACAACACATGTGTAAACAAACAAAAAACCTATCAGCAGCATCTAGAAGCTGGGCCAGTTAAATATGTCTTCTTTTTCCCCCTTAGAGTAAAGTCTCCATATGAAACTCCTTCACGACAAAAATGTGTTTTGCAGAGACACCTTAGGAAGAAAGAATGAGAGCAAATGGACCAACAGCAGGTGTGTCTTTAAAGCACATTTTACGCTTTCTACCTACACTAACTCTATGTGTTAAGAAATACGTGCTCTAGCTAATGAAAAAGGAAACAGACTGTCTAGTCCCATGATGTCGAAGCCAGGCATAAACAGTGGTGCGGCCAGACCATGAACACAAGCGTAAAATATATCCTGTGCTCCAGCATTGGTTTTTTTTTTTTTTCTTGTGTGCAGAGCTTGATTTTCATAGCATTGTGTCTTATAGCAAGCTGTAGTAGAGATTGTCTTAGGATTGGTCATCTTTTACAACTAATGTAACAATTTCAGAAAGGGTTAGATGGTTGTTTCCCAGGCTCCGCGACCATCTGAACAATATGTTTTAAAATTACTAACTTAAGGGATTCATGCCCAGCTACTTTTATATAATTAATCTGGACTGAAGCCCAGGGATTTTTAATTTTGTAAAGTCTTTTGGGTGGTTCTAATGTACTATAAGTATTCAGAAATAGTGATTAGTAGACAATTTTAATAGTTGGAAATTTTAATTAAAGCAGGAATTTGAATTAAAATGAATCATGGATCTAACTGTAAAACATAAAGCCCTGAAAAAACATTTAGGATACGGGGTTGGACACATCTTTCTTAGGCTGAATAACAAAAGCTCATTCTGTTTTGAGACCTGATAGGTTAGGGTCAGATAGAAGGGGAGGAGGACCTCCCCTCTCAGTGGACTAGGAGAGGGGCACAGGGAGAAAAGAGAGAGGGAGGTTGGGATTGGGAGGAGATGAGGGAGCCACAGCCGGGATACAAAGTGAATAAATTGTATTAAATAATAATAATTAATTAAAAATGCAAAAAATAATAACATTTAAAAAAGAAAAAAGTGGTAATTTAGTTTGTATCAATATTAAAAAAAATTATACCTCTGGAAAAAGAGTTTGGTAAAAGAACCGAAATACAACCTATGTTCTGGCACACAAAAGGTTGGCACACAACCTGTCTAACAAAAGGAATAGTGTATACAATATAAAAAGACTTATCAACATCATAATTGAATAGATTAGCCATACAATAGAGGATTAACAGTAGACAGTGTGGCAATGGAGAGACAGTTGTTGATGTGATATATAAATTAAGCTCATGAAAAAATGTTTGGTAACATTAGACATTTAGAGAAATAAAGCCACAATAAGATCATTCCATATTCATCAAAATTGTGTGCACGTGTGTGAGGAAGGTGGGCAATTTCTGGTGGGGATGCAGAGAAAAGCCATCACTTCTCCACTAATTTGTTGAGAATTTAACAAGGTTTATCCAATGTGCAAAACATGGGTGATATTTTGACAGTTTACTTTAAATGCTAACCTCACTTAATGATTATGTTGCAGACATGTATCCTAGAGAAGTGAAACCATCCAGTTACTATATTCTACATAATTATGGTCTGTTTCTGTGCAAGAACCCCAAAATGAAACCACCCAGTTATCCTTTAGATCGGAATAAACTCCCTGTGGTACCATGAAATAATACCATGAGATAAATTATGACCCGAGAAAACAGCAGTAACAAAAACAAGCAGACACAATGAAAAACATGACTACTGAAAAAATCATGATGGCTGAAAAATTCATTATATAAAAAAAGTTACATTCTACATGGTTCCACTTTCATTACGTTCTAGAAATGATGGCGTGCCAGAGACGGTTATGATGTCAGTGGTTATCAAGGGTGAAGTGGAGAATGGAATAGAGGAGGTAAGTCAAAGGACACTGTGGAGGGTCAACACGTGGGTATTCAGAGTGATGGGGAGGTTTGTTTGTTCAACTGTTTTGAAGTATTATAGTCTTTGTAAAAGCTGGGAGGAGTGTGCGATGACGCCTGCAGCAGCTGTGGCTCCTGCATGGGAACCAGCAGCTGCTTTGAATTTAAAATGTTAACTAAGCACAGGGGAGATGGCCCAGGGGGTAAAAAATAGCATGGGGATCCCCATCACACATACAATAAGCTGGGCCTAGTCATGCTTGGCTGTAACCCTGATGCTGGAGGGCGTTAGATGGGAACAAGTGGGGCAGTGGGATTCATTGGTCAGTCTAGCCAATCAGTGACTCCCAGGCCTGACTCAAAAAACAACAAAACAAAACAAAACAATAACAAACAAAAACAAAGAAAAACAGAAAAACGAATTAAAACCAAACCAGAAAACAAGCAAGCAAGCAAACAAACAAACAAACAAACAAAATTCAGGTTGGATAGTAATTGGGAAGACACTCAGTGCAGACCTGTGACCTCCACAGAATTACATAAACACATGCAACACTTTGTGGACTTGGAAAGGGGCAGGGAGGAGACCAGGGAGGGAGTGCAGGGTTGGGGAGGGAATGAGGGAGCGGGATACATCTGGGACACAGAGTTAACAAAATGTAACTAAAAAGAAAAATAAAATTAAAAAAAAACACATGCAACACTTACATATACCAACATGAATATGAACATAAACCACACAGACATGTGGCAGCCATGCATACAGGCACGCTTACACACACAAACACATACACACACACACACACACACACACACACACACACACACACACACACCACACAGTATAATTTAAAATACATTGTTTTTGTAGGTTTGGGGACTCATCAAATGATCACTGTAATTTTTCCTTATTTTTGACAGTTTAATACATTCACCCTGTTAAATTCTGATGCCCACCGCTCTTTTCTATCTGGACCTTTTGTTTTTCCTACCTTATCTCCCAGTTGCTACATCATTAAAGAAAATGATACCACCTCTAAGCAACCATTAATATTTATTAATTCCATAGGAAACGATGGGACCTTATGGCTCCCTCCTCTGTCCATGTTACATAGCTGAAAGGTGATGCAAATATCTAAAGCTGACAGATATCTGTGATGCAACAGCAATGACATATATGGGTAAGATTTATCAGTTACATACTTGCAGCAGGTTTAAATCTTTGCATTATCTGGCACCCTCTGCACATAGGAACTTTATTGTCCTGGGTTAAATGTTGCACTAGTCTATAGCTTTGAACATAAACATTCAGAAGGCAATTTGACAGCATATTTAAAATAGTAATGTGTTCCCCACCTTGGACCGATGGTCTTTGTAGCCATAGGCTTTTGGGTATGTTTGTAATATCAAGTGTATTTCTTCCCATTGAGTATGCCTCAAAATACAGTCACCGGGTATTTGGTTATCCCCTAATAACTATGTCGTTATTTGCATTTGTAGCCATAGCTTGCTTGGTAGGATGGATTTGTAGATACCTGCTATATAGCTGAGTGAGACCGTTGATGAGTTTTCTCCTGCAGTAACATGTATAGCTCCTCTCTGTACTATACTGACAGGAAGGTAGTATCCAGCTCAGTTCTACCTCGATTTCTCTGTGGCCTGAATTTCTTAGCTCATGGTTTTGTTTCTTCTTCATGGACTGGAAACTCAGCCATGGCTTAGGTAGAGATCTTGTATGAAGCTGCCCTCAAGTTGCCAGCCAGGGCCAGTGGTGGTATGACTCATATTGATCCCAGCACTTGAAAGGCTAACGCCTCCCTGAGCTACATAACAAAACCCTGTCTCAAAGTGCGTTGGAAGCAGGCCTGGGTTTTTGTCTTGACACAAATCTGCTTGCAGATAGATACATCAACATGAGCTTGTTGTAGATTGGCAGACTCAGCTCTTCTGTTTCTTCCTGTCAGGCCCAGTACCTTGCTGCATGGGCTTTCCCAAAATGGCTGCTTGCTTAACTAACTTTAGCATGCTCAAGGGGTTTCCCATCTGGACACATGTGAAAATGTTTTCAAGTATAATTCTGGAGGTGACCAGCCATTACCATTGCTGGATTCTAGCAATTATCAGAAAATCACAGCCTTTCATACTTGGAGAGGGATTGCCTGAAAGCTTGAATATCCCAAGACAGGGATGAGTAGGGCTCTTCGAGTGCTCCTACATGTGTTTGCACACATTCCTTTCAGAGATGCTTAATTGAATTGACACTTAATTGGGCTTTGAAATGCTTAGGTTGTATTTAATTGTGAGTGTGTTTACTGCTATTTAGATACTTGGCAGTTGTACAGTATGATTTAAAGGATTATAAACTAAATTCTACCTCTATAGTGGATCTTGGGACTAAAAGGTTATTGGAACATCTGTACCATAGCAAATAAGATGTATTCAAGAAGAGTGGGAAATACTGCATAATGATTACATCATCTATTTTTGGACTGCATGCTAAATGTTTTAGTTCCCTAAAGAACTGTTTATATTTCTGTGCTTATAAATTAGTTGGATAAAGAAGTTCATGTAATAGTCTAAAACACAACATGATTATTTGAAGAAACTCTGTACTTTGGAAGATATTTTTTCCCTAATAGCAGCTTATTTATATTAAAAAAATTACCCTTTCAGAACACTTTTCAATTGCTCTGAAAATGTTAGAAATGCTCTTAAGTTATAAAAAGCATTTCACATGTCATTTTTCTGTAAATTTGTTCAAGTTCTTGGTGACCTAGTAAGTATATTCAAAATACAACAAATCAGCATAGAAACAAATTCTAGATTTTCAAGGATATTTTCATAATTCATTCATTGTTACATATTTTTAAATTAAATTTTTATTTTTTTACATTAATTACATTTTATTTGCTTTGTATCCCAGCTGTAACCTCCTCCCTCATTCTCTCTCAAACCCACCCTTCCTTCCTCATCATCTCCCATGCCCCTCTCCAAGTCCACTGATAGGGGAGGTCCTCCTCCCCCTCCATCTGACCCTAGCCTATAAGGTCTCATTAGGACTGGCTGCATTGTCTTCCTCTGTGGCCTGGCAAGGCTGCTCCCCCCTTCAGGAGAGTGATCAAAGATCCAGCCACTGAGTTCATGTCAGAGACAGTTCCTGTTCCCATCACTAGGGAACCTACTTGGATACTGAACTGCCATGGGCTACATCTCTGCAGGGGTTCTAGGTTATATCCATGAATGGACCTTGGTCCTCATTTGGAGATAAAGTCTCAGAAAAGACCCCTGTGCCCAGATATATTGAATCTGTTGCTCTCCTTGTGGAGCTCCTGTCCTCTCCAGGTCTTACTATCTCCTCCTTCCTTCATTTGATTCCCTGCACCCTGCCCAAAGTTTGGTTATGAGTCTCAACATCTGCTTTGATACACTGCTGGGTAGAGTCTTTCATAGGCCCTCTGTGTGTGGTAGGCTCCTGTCCTGTTTCTTGTTTCTCCTTCTTCATTGGAAGAAGGGATGGACATTGTTACATAGTTTAAGGTAAAGTATTAAAATGTTGAAAAATTAAGCCCTAGTGTTTTTACTTTTCCTATACTTTTATGCTCCAAGAGAGGTTTACCAGTCCTCCTCAGGGTGTCTGGTATAATATCCTGAGACATAATATATGGCTGCTAATTACACTCATCTTGTTGAACCACTGAAGATAAGATTGTATTGTTGGGCATCCTAAGAATGCCCAAAGGTCATTTTGCCCACATTTCAGGACCAGGTTCTCCCATTCCCTACCCCACTTTCGATGACTCAGAGCTAGTCACTAGTCAGGAACAGCCAATGTGACACTTTTTCACTGTTGCAGTATTTTCCCTATGTGCACGCTCATGCTCCCTATAAAGTCCACAGTCTTGACCTAGCCTGTCCCGGTCTCCATCTCCTCTCAGGTGCAGCTATTTTGCATGCCCCCTCCACCCAGTAAATTTTTTGTTTGAGGTCTGTTGCATGGTGTGAATTTTGTGGTATTTCTTGGCCCAGATCACAAAAAAAGCCTTTTGTTAATGTAAAACCCGTTTAAATATGGATAGTGTTACAGATTTGTGTGACACCCTTGGGCTGGGTCCTTGCTAATCATGGTATTGTTCTAGTTTTTACTGTTCGCTGTGCAAAAGTGAGCAGTTATCCATGTCCATTTCTTACTCCTTTCAGCCCCCTCTTTCTTCCTTTCACCTCCCTTGGGACTTCTTTGGTAACATGCATTATTATTATTATTTTTTTTTTTTCTGGAGAATACTCCACTTGCCGACTAGACTATTATTTTGCAACTGTTGAGTGGAATGTTGCCAGGATGTCTGCTTGATATATTTGATCTAGGATCCAGTTGAACTTTGTGGTGGGAAGTGGTGCCTTCTAAGGATTGAAACTAGGGTTTCACATGCTGTACCACTGTGGTACTCATTTAGTTTTTGTTGCTGCTAATATCATTTGTTTGTTTGTTGTTGTTTTGATTTTAACAGATTTCAAATAGTGTCTCACTAAACTCACCAATCTGGTCTTAAACTTGCTCTCTAAACCAAGTAAGCTTTCCCTCCATTCCTCTCTCCAAGTAGCCATGATTATGGATGTGTTCCATTAGCCCTGGCTTTACCTCTGTTGTGTTTGATTTTCCTCTCTGGGTAATCTGCCCATTACTAAATGTGGGACTAAGGTCCCCCACTATTACTAGATTGAAATTTAATCTTCCCCTGGAGTATACTAATATTTGTTTAAGGTATTTGTTTATTTTTATAGTGGATGTAAACCTATTTATAATGGTTACTTCCTATTACTGAATAGACATATATATTATTTATGTGCTGATCTCCTTTTAGCAATTTGGACTTAGTCTGTTTTGACTGCTTTGTGTAGTTATTTGTGTATGCATGCGCCTGTGTGTGTGAGAGAGACACAGAGACAGAAACACACACACACAGAGGACTCTAGCTTTCTTTTTTATTCCATTTACAACAATTTTTTTTATTCATTCACCTTTACCCCACACATGTTGTTATTGGCCAAGTAGATATATTGAGAGCAGCTTGGAAGAAGTCTTTTTTTAAAAACAAAACAAAACAAAAACAACAACAACAACAACAACAAAAACACTGGATCACTTTTTCTTTTAATTGGAAAATTTGATCTATTTATATTTAAGGTAATTATTGACAGTTAAGGTCATATTACTGCTATTCTGTTAATTTTTTTCCCTAAGGTAGTTTTTATAGTGGCCTCTTTGTGTTTCTGTCTCCTTTTTCTCATAGTATTCTCTGATTCTTTGCTTATTATTTTTGAAATGCCCATTATAGTTTATGTTTTGCCTGTGGTTACCATGAGACTTATAAAAACATGCTTTGATTATATAAAACTATTTTGAAATGGCAGCAATTTAACACTAGCTGTAAAGATAAAAAAATAACAAAATAAAAAAATAAAATGGAATACTGCTAATAAAACAAGAATCAAACTGTTTGGATCTTGACACCCCATTTCATGTCTCTGTATTGCCTTTCTCTTAAAATAATAATGTAGTTATTGTCAATTTAGCTTTCATGTTAAATAAGCAAAGTGATTTCTATATCATGTGTCAAGATATTGAGCGTTTTGAACTCCTGTGCATGATCATTCTCCTCAGTGAGATTTCTTCCTTCCCATGCTTTTAACCTCCCTCATTAACATAGGTTTCTTGTTTTCAAGAGCTTTCTTTGCTATTTCTTTGAGGACAGGGCTTCTGTTTTGGAGTTTTTAGGATGTCTTCATCTTTCATTTCTGAAGAATAGCTTTGCTGGATACAGAATACTTGGTTGTATTTTCTTCGGTGTTGTGAAAACCTCATTCTCTGGGTGGTCTGCTGAGCAATCTGCTGTGGAGCACATTAGGACACCCCTGGGACTCGTTTGTTTCCTTTTCACTTTGTGTTCTCTAAGAGAGTGTTATGTCTGAGACTAACTTGGTTGCAGTGGATCTGATTGGTGGCCTTCCTAAAGGAGGATTCTTTCCAAGGTCAGGTGAAGTTTTTCTGCTCTTACCACTTGTATTATGGTTTTGGCCCTATGGGATTCTCAAGCACTCTTACACAGATAATCTGACTATCCATTCTTTTGATATTGTCCTTAAGATATCCCATTTTTTTCTGTTCTTAAAAAATGCTATTTTTAAAAATCTGTGTATGTGTGTTACCCTGCATGAGTATAGCTGCACTGCATGAATCTTTGTGCCTGCAAAGGCCAGAAGAGGGTGTCAGGTGCCCTGGAACTAGAATTACAGGAAGTTGTGGGCCACCATGTTGTCCTAAACCTTGGTACTCCACAAAAGCAGTATCTGCTGTTAACCACCAAGCCATCCCTCCTATCCTTTGTATTTTCTTAACTTTGATTTTCTTCTACAGATAGTGTAGTTTCAGGCTCTCACCTGCAAGCTTGCAGCCCTTTGTTTGTGCTACTCTGCTTGTGGTCGTTTTCTATTCTGCGTAGGAAGTTTCGCTTAGTTTATTTCAAAGACAGTCCCCATTTCTCTTTCTAGGGAACCCACATGAAGCCTAAGCTGTCCATCTGCTACATCTTTGTAGTGGGCCTAGGTCCAGTTCATGCATGGTCCTTGGTTGATGCTTCAGTCTCAGAAAACCCCTCTGGGCCCTGGTTAGTTGGCCCTGTTGGTCTTCTTATGGAGTTCCTGTCACCTCCAGGTACTTTTCTCTTTCTCCCACTTTTTCCACAAGACTCCCTAAGCATCGCCCAGTGTCTGCCTGTGAGACTCAGCATCTGTTTTGAGGCACTGCTGGGTAGAGTCTCTCAGACAACAGCTCTGTCAAGCTCCTGTCTTAACAGAGTACCCTTCATAGTGTTAGGAGTTGGCACTCTCCCAAAGAGTAGGTCTTTGGTTGGTCCAGGAATTGGTTGGGCATTCCCTAAATATCTTGTGAAGACCAGACCTGGGGAGAGTGAGGGCCAGAGGACAGAAGGCCTGTAGAGAAAAGAGGAACAGAGGGTGGGGATATCTCTGTGACAAGCTGAAGTCATAGCAGGCCCCTGGGAGGATATGAGGGGGAGTCAAGCAGTGAATTCATGGGATTCGATAGCCTCTTCTAGTAGCAGAGGCTATGGAGACTGAAGAGGATACCTTCTAACTAGCCTCCTAGTGGAGGTGGAGAACTCCAACCCACCACAAAAATTTAAACCTCAAATTTACCCTGCCTGTAAGGTGTGCAGGGGAAAAGGTAGAGTTGATAGAGCAGAGATTGAGGGAATGTCCTACCAGTGTAGATAATCTCTTAAGTGACAACAGTGACAGAAGTTGTTACCACGTGGCGCAATCAACTATCTGGACAGCTTCAATTTCTGTAACATCATTTTTATGAGGTCAGGAATCAACAGTTCCTCCTAACTTCACCCTCCTGCATAAACACAAGTTTTCCTTCCTGTAGGCTATTTGCAGACCTTCTCTCATGCCTCTGCTGACTCACTCCCCATATGGCCCTGCATCTGTGTACTGCCTGACTGATAACCATGCAGTTACCCAGTCTGTTCTGCTCTGTGTTGCTCCTTTCATCATTCCCCATGATACCACTAGAGAAGGACTTCTTAAGTGATCTACCTTCTGCAAAAATCGGAGCATTTAAAATATTCATGGTTAAGTATCTTAGGATATGAAGTTTAGTGAAAGAGATACTTTTGGTATGATGCTAAAGAGCAAGGGCAAGGTTTCTGAACTGCCTTTGTATTGATGTTAATGATCCATTAATTAATAGTATTCTGTTCTGCTTGTAGTGATCTCTGCACCTTTCTGTTCTTGTGGTCTTCTCCAACCCCGCAAAGCTAGCCAACCACAACACCTGCCTCCAACAGTCATCGGGCGATGCTCACACAAGCTTTTCTTTATTTTTCATAATTCTCTGGTTTTCCTGGGTGAAGAGAAATTTGTTAATACAGGGAATTATAGGGCGAAGCCCCATTCAGAAAATGGATTGAATTATACTTGCTAATTAACTATTATTATTCTGGAAGAAGGAAAGAAGAGTCGAGTACAGAGTGATTCCATGTGAGAAAGACTTATCCGGCCATTTCTAGGTGGTGAGCACTAGTTATGCGGTATAAAATTGCCTGGAAGAGTTAAAAAAAATGTGAGAAAATGTGATCTAAGAAAGGAAGACAGCTGTGCTGATGTATTAGGCTAAAGCTAGAGAAGACACTGCTTGAGACTTTTTTACCCCCTGAGCTATAAGCTAATGAATTTTCATGACTTTCAACATTAAATCTGTGATCATTTGTTACAGCAGCAGTAGAAACCAGTATACCTCTTTTTATTTCTATTCTCTTCTTCCACTGTTTCCCACGTGAAGATTATTATGCATCGCTAAGCCAAGAAGGCTAGACCACCATTGGCTTGCAGTCTTATTTCAGTCCTCCCTACCCCTTTCTTTTCTTATGTCTCAGCAGCAAATTTTGCAGTTTTGTTTCATGTCAACTCTGGAATATTTCACTGTTCACTTTATTTTTTTTTTTAAAGCTCTTATCTTTCTCATTTGGATTTCTAAGGCTTAGTGGTTCACATGATCTCCAGAATGCCCTTTTGTTATGCCTTCTGTTCTCTTTTGTCTTCAATAAAGTATAGAAACTCAAATGACAAAGAAAACAGAACTTAAAAAATAAAATGGACATTGAAGTGTGAAGGAGGTGAAGCAGAAATAGAGTGTGTATTTTGTAGTTTGAAGGTATCCAGATAAACAGAGGAAGTGTGAGGGCAAGATACAGCTGAAGGGCCACCATACAAAGTAGTGCTAAAAAAAGCAGATTACTGGGACAGACCATGTCAGTAAATCAAAGGAGGGAGGAGAAATGGGAGCTGTCCAATGATTGTTTGTAAGGGATAAGATTGCCCTATCAGAGAATTTGGATTATTATCATTAATATTTCAAATGAATCAGTCTCTGAAAGACATTTAGGCTGAAATGGAAAATCATAAGCTTCTGAAAGTAAATGGGTGAACAACAGGGTGAATAGAATTATGTATCAAGCCTGTGGTCAACAACATGAGTTGAGAGGCTATTAGTTTAGTAGATAAGGGGTAACAGAAGGTATGTATAATGGTAGTCCTTGAAGAACAATGAGACTAATTTGAAATATATAAAAATAGAATAATAATATCATTAAATATGAAATATAGAAAAAAAAACGACTTGTAGTCTGCGACAGCAAGACTCCTGGTGAAGATGAGTACTCATCTGAAGAGTAAAATGCATTTGAAACAGTGGTTGTTGTCTCAAGTTTGGGTTGTTCAGTTTTAATGACTGGATCATTCAGTCAGAAATGCAAGGCACTGTCACTTCCTCCTGTGTTTATACTCTGTGTTCCTGTTGGACATCTGCCACTGGTTTTCAGGACCTACTTCTTGAAGCTGATAAATGATCTCAGCCTTCTGTTGGCTTCTGTTCTCCCAGCCTCTGCCAAGCAATCTGTGGTCATCCATAGGCCTCCTTCATTAATTTAAGTCCACTTAAAGGGTTTGCTAGGAAATGAGCAGAATAAACATGAAAGCCTCAAAGACGGTGGGAATATTTGTGGAGATGATATTTTATTGAGTAGCAGCATGAATAAAAGTTTAGGAGATGGCTGAAAAGCTAATGTAATAGAGGATGACACCAAGTATCCCAAGAGAGGTGAATGTGACATTTTGGATAATTGGTGAAAAGGTTTTATTGACTGCTTCAATGTTACAGCTTTACCACAACAGAGATGTGAGAAAGAATCATGACTTTGGATCAATGGAGATGAGAACTTTTGATTTAAATCTGTTCAACTTGAATAGCACTGAATGGTGCTATTGTTTCCACATAAAAACATTAGAACTCTAATTAGGTTTCTCTATTGTTAATGGTTTATCATTAACCATTGTTATCAAATACCATTGTTAAATGGTATTTATTGAGGATTTCTAGTACTGTGCTAAGTATAGTGACAAAAATCACATAAAACCAAGTTAGGATTTCAATCCTCACAGTGTATATATCTGTTAGGAAAAGTAATACTCACCTGCACAAAAACAAAAACAACAACAAAAAAACAAAAAACAAAAAAAAATAAACATTAATGCTGCAGAGACTAATTAAGAGCCATTGTCTATATGAACACTGGTGACCTTGTACATGGGAACTCCAGAAGAGCTAGTTTAATGCTTGTGTACTATTTTGTTTCACTATGCCAATTTTAAAAAGCATTTATTATTTCCTTCATCAAACTGCTACAACTAATTCATCGGACATAATATCCTGCATGTAAAAATATCTCATTCTGTTTCCAAAATGTAAACACTGTCTGCTAGCTTAGAAGTCAGGTATCCAAAAGGGCCAGCTACTAATTAATGATTGTTTCATTAAAAGCAAGCAATTCTTGTATACTTTAAGAATATTGAGCAATGAATGGAGGATGCACTGAAGCCAATGTGATCATCAGTGTGATTTTGGGGACCATTGAAAATCTACCTGTGTAAACAGCTGCTGGAAAAATGACTTCCTGCAAGGGGAAATGAAAGATATTTTTAAAGTCTAGGAAAGCCTGTCTGTCATGTTAGTCTCTGCTCTGCAGAACAAATCCCTTGAATTCCTTAAAAAAGATTGATTTCTGATGTAAAGGTGCATTTAATCATAGTTTTGGAAGTTTGAAAAGTGTCTGTGAAGGTTTGCCTCTCGGTGGATTGGAAATCTATTAGTGTATAGCCAAGAGGTCACTGAATAGCAAACATAAGACTTTTCAAGGGTTTGGATGCAAAATTTGATGGGACATACCAGGAAACTACATTTATAAACACGTAGCACTGAAGCTTTTCCAACAGCAGTGAGACCACCAGATACACCCCTGTGAGCTCATTGCTGCTGCCTTACTTCTCCACAAGTATGAATAATGCTATTCGATGTTGCAGTCCTTCCAAGGCCTCAGGTCATGACCTTCTGGGGGCCTAATGAGCCTTTTACAGTGGTCACTTAAGACCACCAGAAAACAGATATGTATATTACAATTCATAACAGTAGCACAATTACAGTTACTAAGGAGCAACAAAATTAATTTTATGACTGTGTCTCCACAAAATGAGGAACTGTATTAAAGGGTTGCAGCATTAGGAAGTTTGAGAACCACTGCTCTAAAACCTGTTTTGAGGTTCCTTACCTATGTGTCAGAAACGATTTTTCAGTTTTTCTTTACGTACTGTGTTCCACCTATTTTTGTTCTTTTTCTCTCTTGCTATGGCCTGTAGTCTGGCTTTGTATCTGAGCCTGTCTGCCATCTGGCCATTCATACTCCTTGCTTGCAGCCTTCTTTAGGACAACAAGACCACCAACCAGAAAACGTTTATTCTCTCCTTGCAACTACCATTTTCTTTTATTTTCCTCACAATGTACCATGTGACTAAGTCTAAGCCTGTTCCCAGTCTGGCTTGGTGGCTAGCCTTCAGGTTCTCTTTTGCCTTTCTTGTAGACTAATCCATGAACATGGAGTTTGGAGTATTTGCATGATGGAGCAATGTTAGAGGACAGAAATGGGGGAAATACTGAGGTTCTGGGTTACTTTGTGGAGTTCAGGTAATAGTGGTACCTGTTAACTGTAAGATTAGGGAGTGGTGTGTTTGTTCGAATGGTTGTACTTGCAAAGGCAAATTTTCCAACTAAATTAATACTTTAAATCTCTGAGCACATAATGCCCAGATCAAGTTGCATGCAAGCAAAAAGGTGTCTTTGTTCTGCAGAAGTCCAGCACACAGGGATCACCATTCAGGCAGAATGGCGACCACAGTGATAAGCACGCAGGCTCTGTTTAAAATACATAGGGGAATTTCAGGGACAGCTAGGTCTTCTTTATTTTAATTGGTACATGTCAAAAGCAAGGGTACGAGTCCATGGCTAGGGCTTGGTTAGGCACGGCGGCTCTCTAAACTGATTCAAGCTGGCCCAAACTGGTAGATGCCTATGGAAGCTAAGTGACACTGATCAGGGCTTGTGGGCTTCTCAAACCAGTAGTTATTTCCCCAGGCCAAACGTCCTGGCCTCCTTTCTGTGATTTTTCCCACAGCTGAAGTTTCTTTTTCTGAGTAACTGAAAACTCAAGCCTGTTCTATCTCAGCAAGACAATGAAGTCTGTCATAAAGTTGGTCAGGCTTATTTAGCCAGGCCTCTCTTCCTTTCCCTTTCCCTTCCCTTTCTCTTTTCATTCCCTTTCCCTTTCCCTTTTCCTTCCCTTTCCCTTTCCCTTCCCTTCTTCTTTTCCTTCCCTTTCCCTTTTCCTTCCCTTCCCTTCCCATCTTTTTTTATTGCTTCTCCCTTCCTTTCCCATCTTATCTTCTCCAATCTTCTTTTCTCCTTTCCTTCCACTTTCTTTTCTTTCTTTTCTTTTTCATAACCTATATGTTTTCATGACCTCTATACACCAAGAAATCACAGTCTGAAATTCCTGCTCTAGTTATGATCCCTGCATATGAACCATTGTACATATCTAACTCTCTTATAAGAACTATGTTTTTAGACCGAGTTGCCTTTCTAAATTGCCTTCTTCCAGGAAGAAGGTACCGCATGCCAGGGGAAAGTCAAATAACATGAAATGAAGCTCTCAAAGAAGATTGCAGATGAAAAATCTCCAGTGTCGTGAATATAGTAAGCAACTGGATAATTTTAAAGCATTAGTGGAAAGAATTTGCTGTTAATTCTAGAGAACTCAAGATATAGTGGGGAAAAAGATATGTAACAAGTCTCACTTATCTTAGAATTCAATCATAGAATTCCCTTTGCCTTTTTTTCAGAATATTTAATTTATGTATGTATTTGTTTCTATACATGTGTGTGATGCATGTGTCCATGCATGTACACATTTGCATGTATGGAGGAGGGTGTGTGTGTTATGGCAAGTGTATGAAGATCAGAGAATAACTTCAGGTGTTGGATCCTTTACCTTCTTCCTTGTTGGAGACAGGATCTTTGCTGTTTTCTGCTGCCTCAGACAGGGTAGAAGGCCTGAGAACTTCCAGGAATTCTCCTGTCACTGCCCCCCGTAACCCTTTCCCATTGGCTTCCATTGCTCTGTTTGAAACTTGGGTTACAGATGTTCATTTTACATACCTGGCTCTACACGGGTTCCAGGAAAGTTAAAACAGGTCTTTACTGTGGGCAGCAAGTACTTTTTCCTGCTGAGCCATTTATCTAGCTCTCCTCACTATAACTTTATGACCTATTTCCTGTTTTTTTTTCCCACAGCTTTTATTTTACACCTATGACCTTGTATGTTGTCTTACTGTAAAGATTGTAAGAGCGTGATCAGATTGACTATTTTCTGTTTTTTTCTTCTTAACCTGTTCTCTTTTAAATTTTCTTTTCATCCATGTATGTTCTTCATTTCCTTTCCACTGGAGAAGCATCTCTGTTTTCAGTGCTGGTATCTACTTGTGCAGTCATAGTTTGTTCTGGTCTATACCTTTGGTCAGTGACGCCTCCTTCTTCTGCAGGCTACTTGTCAATACTAATAAATCCACATCCTCTTGTTCTCAATGAAGCTGTTGTTTCTCCCTTGACTGCTTTCACACTGTTCTCTGCTGTCACCTTCTTTCAATGAGTGAACTTTTTAACAAGAGCCTCCATTTGTGGCTACATTCCCACCTACTCCTTCTTTTTAAGGGAAAATTGTTTGTTCATTTAGTAATTTTCCTGTTTATATACATTGTTATATGAGCATGAACCCAAGGGACTTGAGCAAGGTAGGAAAACACCATGTTTGATTCACACAGCCCCTAATTTGATTTTTTAAAGTTTTTTAAAATTAAATATAATTTTTTCACAACTCCAGCTGTGTATATGTCCCTATGGTGGCCTTTTAAATTCATGGCCTATGGTGTCTATTCCATGTGTATGTTTTAAAGACAGACCAGCTGGTATTAGAAAAGCAATAAGGGTGCTCATCCCTGGGGAAGACTAATTCTCACTCTCTCAGTTGTCATTACTTTCCTGTAGCTCTTCCTCTAGGCATGGGACCTTGTACAATTTTCCCCATCCATCTTGCCATGTCAACTGATGAAAATTTCCAGATCTGGTTTAGGCAACCATTCTTTTGAGATTTCTTTTTTTTTTTTTTTATTGTAATTGATTCTTTTTTTTTTATTTTTCTTTTTAGTTACATTTTGTTAACTCTGTGTCCCAGCTGTATCCCGCTCCCTCATTCCCTCCCCAACCCCACACTCCCTCCCTGGTCTCCTCCCTGCCCCTTTCCAAGTTCCCTGATAGGGGAGGACCTCCTCCCCTTTCATCTGACCCTGTTTTATCAGGTATCTTCAGGGCTGGCTGCAAAGTCCTCCTCTGTGGCCTAACAGACTGCTCCTCCCCTGGGGGGGGGGTGTCAAACAGCCTGCCCTTGAGATCCTGTTAGAAATAGTCCGTGTTCCCCTTACTTTGGAAAACTACTTGGTTACTGAGCTACCACAGGCCACATCCGAGCAGAAGTTCTAGGTTATATCCATAGATGGTCCTTGGTTGAGTGTCAGTCTCAGAAAAGACCCTGTGCCCAGATATATTTGGTCCTTGTAGAGCTCCTATCCTTTCCATATCATACTAACTTCCCTTCTTTCATATGATTCCCTGCACTCTGCCGAGGGTTTGGTTATGAGTCTTAGTGTCTGCTTTGAAACACTGCTAGGTAGAGTCTTTCAGATGCCTTTTGTGGTAGACTCCTGTCATAAGTTCAATGCACATCCCATTTGTCTTTCTAAATGAGGATTAATCACCTTCGCCTGTGTCCACTTTCTTGATTATCTTCTATAGGTGTGTAGATTTCATTATGTTTATCATGTCTTGTAGGTCTATATAAGCGAGTATATACCAAGTTTGTCTTTCTCCTTCTGGGATACTTCACTCAGAATGATCTTTTCGAGATTTCTTAGATGTGGCTTTCCTGATACACAGTCTCATAGCAGACTTTCTGGTTTTAGAATTACTTCTGACTTTTAGAATTACTTCTGCCCCCTTTCTTGTGGTCTTCCCTGAGCCTTAGGTGTCAGAATTGTGTTGTTGGTGTATCAACTGTGGTTAGGCACCCCATGCTCAGTTTTTCTCTGCATCTTGACCAATTATAGCCTTTTGTAATGGTCTGTCTACTTGGAACAGAAGCTTCCTTGATGAAAAGTGAGATCTACACGAATCTGCGGGGATATGGGTATTTACAGTGCAGTTAGGAAGTATGCTGGTTTAGTGAAGAGACAGCAATAAGTTCCCACTCATGAATAAGGCTACATGATAGGTAGGCCAGCTTTCTGAATATTCTCTCTGAAAATTTCAAATGTTATCTGTCTTAGTTACTGTTCCTTTCTTGTGAAGATACGCCATCACCAAGGCAGGTTATAAAAAGAAAGCATTTAATTGAAGGGCTTGCTTATAGTTTTAGATGACCCAGGGCAGAAGCACGGCAGCAGGCCAGCAGACATGGTACTGGGACAGTAGCTGAGTACTTGTATCTCTTTTTATAATTTAATTCAATTTAGTTTTTTAAATTTTTTACTATTTTCTCAGTTTGTATCCTGTCTGTAGCCCCCTCCCTCATCTATCCCTCCTTCCCTTTTCTCCCCATTCCTCTCTCCTAGTCTACTGAAAGGGCAAGTCCTCCTTGGGGACGGGAGCTTCACAAGGAGACCAACAGAGCCCAAAAAATTTTAGGCCCAGGAGGGCCTGCAGAGACTGATGCATCAACCAAAAACCATGCAGGGAGAAGACCTAGACCCCCTTGCCCAGATGTAGCCCATAGGCAGCTCAGTCTCCATATGGGTTCCCTAGTAAGGAAAGAAGAGACAGTCTCTGAAATGAACTAGGTTGTCTGCTGTTTGATCACTTTCCCCTGGCAGGGAAACCTTGCCAGCCCACAGAGGAAGATGATCCAATCAGTCCTGATGAGACTTGATAGGCTAGGGTCAGAGAGCACTTATATCTTAACCACAAGCAACCATCAGAGAGTAGGACTGAATCTCCATGGGCTTTTCACTGCGCTCAGTGAAACACCTCTTCTGAAAGGGTCATACCTCCTAATGTTTTCTAGATAGTTTATCAGTTGGGTACCAGGCATTTAAACATATGAGCCAATGAGGCCATTTCCAAAGCATGGCCTGTTCACCAAATATTACAGTATCTGTAACCTTCATCTGACTTAGCCATTCTATACTTTTCTTCTGTGAGGACTCTTTGGTCCAAATTTCAAAAATTAATTAATTAAAAAATTATGTAAAATTAATTAATTTCCCTGTTGATAGAACTGATATTTATTACAGATAAAATTTTGGAATGTACTGAAAGCTAGGTGAAAGTCAAACAAAATATTACAAGACAGTATATGTAAGATTGGGGTAATTTATTTTACTCTCTTTTCTTGTATGATTTTTTTTTTTTTTAGAGATTCACTTTTACAAATATTTATCATTTCAAATTTGTTACATATATACATTATTCTAGAAAGTATGCAGTAAATCAACTAATATTTTACTTAATATAAAAATAGGTAATAGTGAATAATAAATTAAATTTATCAATGCCATGATATATTCATGAATTACCCTTCCATTTCTACCCAAATTGTATTATCCGCTCGGATTTTATATTTATGTAGTAAAAAATTCATTTAGCTACTTTCCAGTTATTATGCCTTTCTTCCATTAGCTATTGCTTTGAACATTTGATGGACTTTATGGTTGACTGTTATTGTTGCCTTTATTCCTGATGTTTTAAAATCCCATTTGTCTGTAGATATTTGCCAAATTTTAATTGTGGCTCTTGTAGATAATTTTAAAATTATATTCTTTCATTTACTTCTTTCTACATACCTTGAATCAATACTACTTATTCTTGTATCTTGAACTAAGGGTAGAATGGTATTTAAGGCTCAGTATACCTGCGCGGAAGTTGTGGCCTAGTGGGTAAGATAAAGAAAAAAGAAAACAGTTAGATACACCAACTTTGTAAGTACAGCAATGGGAATGTTGTGTGCTCTGAAAGCATACCATGCATCTCTAAACAGCAATGCTGAGTAGGGAAAGGTTTGGAGAATAAGAACCCAGGCAAGAACTCACTGCAGCAGACAATGAAGAGAGAAGAGAACACTATAATTTCTTACCATCTCTTCAACTGTGTCAAGGAAGATAGGCTTCTAACCAAGGGCAGAGAGAAAACATAAAGTTATTCATAAAATAATCAGCGATGAAATATCATTCTACTATGGACAGTTAGGTGAGGAGATGCCAGGCAGAAGGCAGGTAAAACTAAATAAGGCTGTTTTGGTAATCCTCACAGTGCTATCTGTGGGAATGGAGAGGACTGAAGCTTTGGGAGTGCGCCAAGAGGAAAGATTCCATTCAAATAGAGATTCTGACAGTAGGAAAATAAGAGCCTGGAGCTCAGGAAGAAGTCTGTGCTAAAGATTAAAGCTTATGGCTAATGCATGTGTAATAAATAATAACTGTAGCAGGGGGATGGATGTGTAAGCTCACTCAAGGAGAACAGGCAGAATGTGAGTCTTTGGACAAACTCCAAGAGGTAACTATAGCCAAAGGTTTAAGACAGTGATTCTCAAAGAATATGCAGCAGTGGAGATGCTGGGAAAGGGGGACATTCTCATCGATGGCCCAGAAAGTGAGGGAGAATGGAACGTTTAAACAAATTGTCTCCCTGCATTCTGACTAAGACCAAATATAAAACAAGAAAAAAAAAAAGAATCTACATTATTCTTTTACTTTACTTTCTTTGTGGCCTAGCAGGACTACTCCTCCCTTGGGAGGTGGGGAGGTCAAAGAGCCAACCATTGAGTTCCTGTCAGAAATAGTCCTTGTTCCCCTCCCTATGGGAAACCAATTGGTTACTGAGCTACCACGGGCTACATCCAAGCAGAAGTTCTAGGTTATATCCATACATGGTCCTTGGTGGAGTGTCAGTCTCATATAAGACCCCAGATATATTTGGTCCTTGTAGAGCTCCTATCCTTTCCACATCATACTAACTCTCCCTTCTTTCATATGATTCCCTGCACTCTGCCGAAGGTTTGGTTATAAGTCTTAGTATCTGCTTTGATACACTGCTAGGTAGGGTCTTTCAGAGGCCCTCTGCGGTAGGCTCCTGTCCTGTTACTCCATATTTCATTTAGTTTTTTAAATTTAAAATAATATTCATCTTAAAATTAAGAATGAATGAAAACGATGTGCTAATTAAAAGAGGTAAATAGGTGTTCAAGCCACAAACAACTAAGGAAACATGACCAGAGGTATTTGGAATGCAGGAGCGCCATCTTATTCAAACCACCACAATGGCCTATTCACCATGTTATAGTCCCTATGGCACTCATCCGACTTAACCATTCTATACTTTTTTTTTTTTCTGTGGGGAGATTTTGGTCCAATTTTCTAATTTAAATTATAATTTTTCTGAGGGGAAGTTGAGGGAGGGTAAACTATGATCAGAATATAGAGTGTAAAATTATTTATGATGAAAATATTTTTACTTTTTATCCATTTAATTTTAACCATTAGTTTATTTTTTTTGTTTTTTTAATTTTTTTTGTATTTTATTTTTTTCTTATCAGTTACATTTTATTAACTCTGTACCCCAGCCGTGTCCCGATCCTTCATTCCCTCCCAGTCCCTCCCTCCCTCCCTCCTCTCCACCGTGCCCCTTGCCAAGTCCACTGATAGGGGAGACCTCCTCCCCATTCATCTGATACTGTTTTATCGGGTATCTTCAGGACTGGCTGCAAAGCTCTCCTCTGTGGCCTAACAGGACTGCTCCTCCCTTGGGGGGTGGGGAGGCCAAAGAGCCAGCCATTGAGTTCCTGTTAGAAATAGTCCTTGTTTCCCTCACTATGGGAAACCAATTGGTTACTGAGCTACCACAGGCTACATCTGAGCAGAGGTTCTAGGTTACATTCATACATGGTCCTTGGTTGCATGTCAGTCTCAGAAAAGACCCTGTGCCCAGATATCTTTGGTCCTTGTGGAGCTCCTATCCTTTCCTCATCAGACTAACTCCCCTTCTTTCTTATGATTCCCTGTACTCTGCCAAAGGTTTGGTCATGAGTCTTTGCTTTGAAAACACTGCTAGTTAGAGTCTTTCCAATGCGCTCAGTAGACTCCTGTCATACGTTCAATGCACATCCCATCTGTCATTCTAAACGAAGATTGATCATCTTACCCCATGTCCACTCTCTTGATTATCTTTTATAGGTGAACAGATTTCATTATGTTTATTATATCTTATAGGTCTATATAAGTGAGTATATACCGTGTTTGTCTTTCTCCTTCTGGGATATTTCACTCAGGATGATCTTTTCTAGGTCCCACCATTTGCCTGCAAATTTCATGATTTCCTCCTTTTTGATTGCTGAGTAGTATTCTATTGTGTAAAAATACCACAATTTCTGTATCCATTCCTCCATTGATGGACATCTGGGTTGTTTCCAGGTTCTGGCTATTACAAATAAAGCTGCTATAAACAACCATTAGTTTATTAATTTTTATACAAAATAAAAATGATAGTTCTATTTAATTATTTTCATTTCCTTTATGTATTTTACTTATTTTATGTATTTTACTTATTTTATGGTGACTATTTAGTTTTTTACATATTTCAAACATCATATCAAATTTAAATAAAAATCTAATCCTGATTCTATTAAGCAATCTAGCTGCCTGTCTACCTTATCTTATCCTCCATGTTGAGTGAATGAAGATGGTAGCACCTCAGCATCCTTAGAACTCATGTCCTCTGTACTGCTATGAATCAGCTGTGCCTGGTTTCAAGGGGTGCAGCCATCTTAAAAATGTTAAAATCCTCCTCTTGAAATAAACACCGTGCAATTCTGCATATAGATTTGCCACACGTGTTGATTATTCTTAAGTCAACTTGACACACAAACTAGTGTTATCTGAAAGGAGGGAACATTGAGAAAATGCCTCCCTGAGATCCAGCTGTGAGGCATTTTCTTAATTAGTGGTAGATGAGGTAGGGTCCAGCCCATTGCGGTTGATGATATCACTGGGCTGATGGTCCTGGGTTCTATAAGAAAGCAGGCTGAGCAAACCATGAAAGTAAGCCAGTAAGCAGCACCCCTCCATGGCCCCTGCATCAGCTCCTGCCTGCAGCTTCCTGCCCTACTTGAATCCTGACTTCCCTTAGTGATTGACTGTCACCTGGATGTATAAGCTAAAATTAATTCTTTACAACCCTCCTCCCCCACGTTTTCTTGGCCAGGAGCTTTCACTACGGCAAGAGTAAACCTAAGACACCACATTTTAAATACTCTTACACATTTTTTTTTCTGTTAAAGTTTTGCTCTTTTACAATCCTACCCTCCGTGATTTATTGCCCCTCATCTTGTTTTGTCCACCTGTCACCTCTGATTCATTTCTGAAACGTATTCTCAGGAAAGTTGGCTCTTTCATGAGAGACCTTGCCCAGCTACTTCCTTCTCATCTGACCAGTGCTTTGGCTGGATATGGAAATTGGTTATGATCTTTCTTTTCCACCTGCAGTGATGTGGTCCCCCTGTGTTCTGGTATTTGGTGTTTGAAAGAACTGTCAAGCCCTTTACATTTCTGTTTGACAAATTCTTTTAAAATAAAATAAAGTGCAGTATTATCAGCAAGTAATATACTGGGGTATGTCTTTGGTTCATTTATCTGGAAAATAATTGTTCTATTTCAGAAAGTCATTTTTTTTCAATCTTTTTAAACCATGTAATTCTCCATAATTTTTCATGTGGTTCTTATTTAAATTCCACTTGCCCTGCTTTCTCTGGTGAAGTCTCTTTTAGAGACAGGATCTTCACTTTGCCATTTTACTTGTTTTCTCGGTCAGCGCCTGTTTGACCTTTTCTTGTAGAGTTTTTGGTGTCTTTTTCGATTTGTCCTGTAAACTGCTAATTAAATTTTCTGCAATGTCAAGTCTGTTAATTGTTGACTCGGACTAAAAGTATTTGTTTTGAAATTCAGTAAGTGTGCTGCTTATCAAAAGTTTTTCTTCTCTTTGTTTTCAGTTCTTAGTTCATAGGGGCAGTGCCTTTCGGATTACTTTTTTTCCTTTTGTTCCTTAAGGAGAATTTCATATAAGGAAATTTCATATAAGGAAATTTCCTTTCCTTCTATTGGAATAAATACAATCCTATTATGCTTCTTGTCATCCTTTGAGTCAGTAAAAACTCAGCATACCCTTTATAGAGTCTTATTATCATAAATGGGTCAGGGCTTTGTCATAAACTATGCAATTCTCCACTCACATCCTCCCTAGTGGACCCTATCAACTTGCCAATGCTTCAGTCTGTCTCCAGAAAATCTTAATAGAGCATCTCACTTGCCCACAAAATTGCCATGTCCACACTAGAATAAGAATCATCTCTATCCCCTTCTGAACTCCCACAGCAATTGTATTATCATTCTGCCAATCATCTTCCATCACTCAAGGCATCTTTTGCTTCTCCTCTTGCTGATCCTCTGATGAAGGAGTTTGGATCCACAGTGATTCATGTGACATTTGTGCAGTGCTTTCTCTTCTTGTGTGTTTATAACTTTAATGATCAGAATATTTTTCTTAAAACTCTGCATCGTTAATACAGTTTTTAAAATTATGGCTAGATCTCTTTTGCTTATTCAGTGAAGTACACAGCACACCCATGTCATTTTTGCCGTGTCATGTTCACTTCATATGGAGAGAAACCATCTCTGTTTGTGTGTGTTTGCTTGTATGGGTGTGTGTGTGTGTGTGTGTGTGTGTGTGTGTGTGTTTGTGAATGCATGTTCATGTGTATGAGCATATGTATATGGAAACAAGAGGTTAATAGGTGACTTCCACAGTTACTTTCTACCTTATTTTTGAGACAAGATCATTCTGAACAAGGACATCACCAATTTGTCTACACTTTATGGCCTGTGAGATCCAGGGATTTGACTGTCTCCACTTTCAGCCCCCAGGACAGGGCTTAGCTTTCACGTGGGTGTTAAGAATCAGAACTGACAATCTTTATGTTATTAAATTTAGGGGTCACAGCTTGTGCCCAAATCAGGTCTGGCTACCTGTCCTCAATTAAGCCAGTTAAAAGTGCTGAATTAAAAGTTGAAAGCTATGAAAGGAGATTTATTTAATGTAGTCACGTTGGGAAGAGGAATCAATAGATCCAACAAACTTTTCAAGTATGTCTGAGATCCAAGCTTAAATAGAAGGCCGAGGATTTTCATAATTAAACAGTCCTTGTCAAGGTGTGGTCCCACTCACCATTAAGCAATCATTATCTGGGTTTCAGTCCTATCCTGTAGAACTGTGTGAAATATCTTTCAGAGAGAGAATTTTCCCTTCTGGATGGAGCCCTTCTCCCAGCATGAGATTCTTGGGAAATTCCCATTTCAGACTATGTGGTGTCCATAGTCTGATAGTGAGATTGAGCAACACAAGTGTCTCTTTAGAATATTTTCATTTCTGCTAGACCAGTTACCCTTGAATAACCACTTGATTGGTTGACATGTCTCTCCAGCCCTGCTCCCATTTACTCTTAAAGTCTTCCATTCTCCAGTACATATCATTAGCATCTGGAATGGACCTACTGGTCTTCAAACATGTAATCTGCTTATATTCTTCTATAAGGAATTCCTTTTATACTTCCTAATAATATAAATATCTTCATATATAGGTAAACAAAAATTCTATTTTTCTACCATGAGACAAAATAATTATTTCTTTTAAATTAAATATGAACATATTACATTTCTATGTAGGCAGCTCTGAAATATACAACTCATATCACAATATATTAGTCTGTTGCCTCAAAGCAATACAGTATGACAGCAACATAGTATAAAAAGCAATAAATTGTTCCTATGGAATTCAAGGGAGGCTCTAAGAAAAAGAGGATTTCAGGGTAGAACATAAGTAAGACATAAATTTGATTCTCTTGTCCAGAGAAGAATAAACTATCATTTCAAACATGGACCATAAGAAATAAAAGCATAAAAATTAATAGTATGTTTGGAGGAAAAGGAAATTCTCTGTGATGTTTATCTTAGAAGTATTCATACCAAGATGTATGGCATAGACTGAAAGATAGCTCATAGGTAAGAGAAGTTTCACAGAAGAATGAATGAGATGCTTGGAAATGGAACATGATGGAAAAGAAGGTTGAAAAACAAAAAAGGGGGGCATATTATTATTTTGGATGCAAGACTTAGGAAATTAAAACTAATCTTATAGGCAACTGAGAGACAGGGAACATTTTGTAAACGGAATTATATATATATATGGCAGGGCCCAAATTTTAAACAAATAGATACCATTCCAAGTTAGAAGTCAGTAAACTATTCTCTTGTCTTTTATAAGAGTACTTTATAAAACATCTCTTAAACTCATCCAATATTATAATGAGAATGTACAATTTTTTTAAGTGTGCATGGAGGCAAGTTTGAGACATGCTCTTCTATGAATGTCAGCCCTACCCAACGGATTGCTACTCAGCTATTAAAAACAAGGAACTCATGAAATTTACAGGCAAATGGATGGAACTAGAAAAGATCCCGAGTGAGGTAACCCAGAAGCAGAAAGACGCGCATGGTATATACTCACTTATAAGTGGATATTAGATACATAATATAGGATAAACATACTAAAATCCACAGACCCTAAAGAAGCTAAATAACAAGAAGGACCCTAAAGAGGATTCTTAATTTCTCATTCAGAAGGTCAAAGAAAAGTTTCTAAAGAAAACTCTATACTATAGTAGACACTTTAAAAGTGGAGGTGGGCAGATAGATTAGACAAACAGCATATACTTTAAACATTTTCAAAACACACAAAAAAATGACTGTATGTCTATGATAATTTGAATTAAAGAATCTTTGAGTATTTTCCATGGGCCAGTTAAAGTAAGGAACTGGAGACACTCTCAGAGTTTTATCTATCTTGGGTCCCATGTCAGAAGCTGCCTGAAGCCTCTCAGATCTGTGAACTGAGAAGGAATAACTGATCCCTCATCATAGGTGCTTAAGAAACTGTGGATAAGAAATAAGAGGTTATTTAGAGACCATGAAAATACCAACAGGAGAAAGATTTTGCTTCAAAAAGCTACCAAAACCAATAAGCATGAACTTGAGACTCTATTCCCTTGTCCTTCCTAGCTCCAGCTCTGCAGGGCTTTGTGGTCTGAAGTCCTGGGAAGAGAAATAGAAGTTCAGTTTCCTTCCTTCCTTACTGTTAGCTCCTTTTCCTTCATCCCAATCCCATACACCTTTCCTGCTTCTGATAGATAGAAGTAGGGAATTAACTCCTGGTGTTAAAAACAGACTCAAAATTTCACCTGAAAAACTGATATTGTAAGTTAGAGTCAGAGGGATCATTGTTTTCAAGAATGATCAAAAGTCATGATACTCTTTGAGGTTTCATCCAGTAGAAAGAAAACATATATACTTGTAAGGGACAATGGGGCACTAAGTAAGAGTGCTCTATGACCCTTGATTCATACTAACTCCATATAATAGTTAGATAAAAAAACGCCTGAACTTAAGCTCTGTTTCGAAAATATCTGACGCATTCTAAAATGGTGGATTAGACGGGAATAACTTTCTTGCCTGTATCTTCATGGTGTTCACTCACATGCTAAGCCACTTCTGATTCTTTTTCTCTGTCTGCCTCCTATTGAAGCTGATCACTCATCCATTTTTCTTTTCTTTTTTTTAAATTAATTTTATTTTTTTTATTATCAGTTACATTTTATTAACTCAATCCCAGCTGTATCCCGCTCCCTTATTCCCTCCCAACCCTACCTTCCCTCCCTCATCTCCTCCCTGCCCCTTTCCAAGTCCACTGATTGGAGAGGACCTCCTCCCCTTCCATCTGACCCTGTTTTATCAGGTATCTTCAGGACTGGCTGCAAAGCCCTCCTCTGTGGCCTAACAGGACTGCTCCTCCCTTAGGGGGTGGGGAGGTCAAAGAACCAGCCATTGAGTTCCTGTTAGAAATAGTCCTTGTTCCCCTTACTATGGGAAACCAATTGGTTACTGAGCTACCACGGGCTACATCCTAGCAGAGTTCTAGATTATATCCATACATGGTCCTTGGTGGAGTATCAGTCTCAGAAAAGACCACTGTGCCCGGATATATTTGGTCCTTGTGGAGCTTCTATCCTTTCCATGTCATACTAACTCCCCTTCTTTCATATGATTCTCTGCACTCTGCCAAAGGTTTGGTTATAAGTCTTAGTATTTGCTTTGAAACACTGCTAGGAAGAGTCTTTCAGATGCCTTCTCTGGTAGACTCTGTCATATGTTCAATGCACCTCCCATTTGTCTTTCTAAGTGAGGATTGATCATTTTACTCCATGTCCATTTTCTTGTTTATTTTCTTTAGGTGTATAGATTTCATTATGTTTATCATATCTTGTAGGTCTATATAAGCGAGTATATACCATGTTTGTCTTTCTCCTTCTGGGATACTTCACTCAGAATGATCTTTTCTAGATCCTACCATTTGCATGCAAATTTCATGATTTCCTCCTTTTTGATTGCTGAGTAGTATTCCATTGTGTAAAAATACCACAATTTCTGTATCCATTCCTCTGTTGATGGATATCTGGGTTGTTTTCAGGTTCTGGCTATTACAAATAAAGCTGCTACAAACATGGTTAAGCAAATGTCCTTGTTGTGTACTTGAGCAAATTTTGGGTATATACCTAGCAGTGGTATAGCTGGGTCTTGAGGAAGCACTATTCCTAATTGTCTGGGAAAGTGCCAGATTGACTTCCAAAGTGGTTGTACCAGTTTACATTCCCACCAGCAGTGGAGGACGGTTCCCCTTTCTCCACAAGCTCTCCAGCATGTGTTGTTACTTGAGTTTTTGATCTTGGCCATTCTGATGGGTGTAACATCCATTTTTCATAGATACTTACATGGACTTGTGACTACTACTCTTGGTTGTCAAATTGTCTACATCTGTAATTAACTAAAGACCGAATGGCTGGGCACACCTCTGAGGGTTTTTTTTCTCCTAATTAAATAATTTGAAGTTGGAAGACCTACTTATAGTCTTTTGAGATGAGAGGATTCACCTTTAATCCAGATATTTTGAAGTAGAAAGATTCACCTTTAATCTGGAGCACACCTTCTGCCGGAAGACTGTATAAAGGACATGGAGGAAGGAAGCTGGCTCTCCCTTTGCCTGCTTGCTATTGCTTTTCCTAGCAAGTTCATCCCTTCACTTGTATTAAAGGATTCTTCAGGATTCTGAAGAACAGTTGAGACATCCAACCTTGTAGATGGAAAAAGTACTAAATTCTTGGAACTTTTATTAGTAGAAAGCCATTGTTAGACTAGCTGGGCCACATTCTGTAAGTCACTCTAATGAGTCTAATAATAATAATAATAATATATATATATTATATAAGTCCCATATATATATATTTATAAAAGTATATATATGTATACATATATACATATGTATATACTTTTATAAGTTCTGTTTCTCTATAGAACCTTAATTCAAGGACCTATTGTGTTTCATACATTGTCATGATTCTTGGCATACATAGAGGATTAATATATGAAACCTCCTAGATAGATGGGCTCATATTTTAATTAGTAGAAATGAATGATAAACAATAAAGTACCCATGTGACTTTCTCCACACAATAGAGGATAAGTACAGTGGACTAAGGAAGCCAAAACAGGAGTGTAAGGAGATCATATTAACCTCCCCTGAGAAGGTAACATTTGAGCAAAATTTTGAAAGAAGTGCTTAGCTACTTGGATACTTACAGGAGAGAGCCAGGTGTAAAGCCTTCATCTTGGATGGTATTTGGCACTTTGGAAAACAGCAAGCAATTCAGTATGACTGAAACAGTGAGCTATAGAGACAGGGAGTGAGATGTAAGGTCAAAAATGTAATAGTAGCCAAATCATGTAGGGCCTTGAAGGTCATTGCTAGGCCTTTTACATCTATATTGAGTGAGGCAGGAAGCCATTAGGAGCTTGAAGCAGAAGCATGCCATAATTCTTTTTCTGTTATGAAAGAATAATTTGTACGATAATCTATAGATTAAAAAATGTTCATATGTTTTATCATTGTCTAATTTTTGCATTGTAGTTGCTGGTATATAAATATCCTATTATAAACTGACAAAGGTCCAAGCCTGGTTCTAACTCAGCTTTATGTCCTCCATAGTGAATAGTGTCATACATATAAATGATAGTCATATTTACCATGATAATGATTTATATTTCTTTTAACAAATAGTTGTGATATTGGCTGGAAGTTAAAGAACTATTCTATCAACTAATATATTTGACTGTCTCAGACAAATTATTCTTTTATGTCAGACAGCATAAAATTGTATTTTACTGTGATTTAGTGCAGCTTCAAATTAGGTCATCCTATTTAAGCTTGCTATTCCCTACAAAACAGCTAGATGTTTGGGGCCTCTCTAATCATAACTTGACCTGATTTTTTGAAATATTTGTTTGCTTTCTTCTTTATTGTCTTGGTCCCCATATAACCTGGATTTTCCAGCTATTGTTTTCATTTCAACCGCTGGTGTCTGAGATCATCATTTGTTGGTTGAGTTCATGAAAGAATGAAGAGCATCTCCTATTATTATCATGTGCTTACAACTGAGAAGGAGCATCTATCAAATCTGAGTCACAAGGATTTTTTTCTGTATGCCATAGCTACAGTCAGATATCTAAAGTAAATTATGACCTTTTCTATTACTATGAGTAAAATTTAAATTAAAAAAGAAACTCAGAAGCAAGGAAGAATAAGGAGGGTAAATGGGAAAGAGATAGCAAAGATAAAAATAAAGAAAGGAATAATGAGGTAGGAAATGAAGGAGAGGGGAGAGAGGGAGTGAGAAAAAGAAGGAGGAATTCAAGTGTTCACTCTCTTTTGTATCCTCCTAAGGTAAAACCTTTTTCTCTGTGTAGAATTTTCTGTTTTCCTTTGTATCTCCCCATCTTTTAATGTTTAAGCATTTTGAAAGTTGCATTCCGAGCTAAAACTTTCTGACTTGCTTGGCATTGAGTGATAAAAAAAATTACCTTTCCTGGAGGGACTTTTCACCTGTAAAAAAGAGTAACACTATAGCTGCTTGTCAGGGAACTGGTGGAATTTACCTAACCTCGTTTACCTATTAGTCAGTAAGCACGCAGAACAGAAGAGCCAGGATGTCATGATTAAATCACTGCCTGTGGAAATCAGCTCAGGCGAACTGCCTTTACTGTTGAACGTTTCTCAACCAGGACTTAAGAGGCACTTGGTGTTGTCACAGTCTTTTAAATACAAGGAGGTGCAAGTTCAGGCAGAGTCGTTGTATCATCTGGAGGGTTCTGATCCAAGTGGAACAATCCAGTGCCAGGTGACTTTACAGATAGGCTCAAGGGGGGAGGCATGTTTCTAAAGAGACAAAAGATGTATTTCTTAAAATCAAGTATTCAAGGTCCCTGACCATTAAAGCATCTTACGTAAAGGTAAGGTGCTTTGGGTAAAGGTAAGGTGCCTAGGCTATTAGTTTAACTGTAATGGAAAAGGCAAGATTTCCAAAACTTATATTCTTTTATAAGAACCAACATCTTATCCTGTCAACGACATCTCACAAGCTCTTACAAGGTGTCAAAAACTGGTTAGCTCCCATTCTTTTCAGAATCGCACTGATAAATATAGCATCAGCTTTGTCCAGGAGGTAAAAAAGCAATTCATTCAGGAGGCAAGAGAGAGGCAAGGGGATGGAAGTTAATAGAAATGCCTTCCTCTGGCAAATGTGTAATCCTACCTGCATGGAATACATACCGCAGGCACAAATCACGTCCCCTGTCACATGTACATTAAAAGTAAAACACGAAAATAACAAAATTAAAAAAAAAATCCTGACACTTTATGAACCATTTTTTTTTTTTTTTGGTGAAAAAAAATATTTTTAATGTTAACATGCAGTTGTAAGAATGGACTGAATGACTTCTGTCCATTGCTTGGTTGCTGTTGTTGGTAGTGATTTCCTAACTGTCTCATCTCTTTGTTTTTGTGGAGGAAGAGGTAGAAGGTTCTGATCATTTAGAGCATTGATCCTCGAAATGGCAGCCTTGATGCTATGACTGAGTACAATGCCTGATTTAAAATAATTTGCTATTGTTTCCTTAGATCAGAGAGTGCCAATAAGAACCAATTTTTGATAAGATAGATAATGGAGGAAATTAAAGCATGGAGCTAAACTAGTCAGCATATTTATTTATGTTTGTAGAGCACTTGAGAAGAACCCAAGGTGATTTAGTTCCTTTGTCTGCTAAGAATTAGAGTTTCTTTTACAAAAGAGAATTTCACTTTTATGATTAAAAACCATCAGAAGTGAGTCATCAAAAATGGTGATAAGGATACCAAAAAGCTATTTAAAGACTTTTCATTCTTTTCTGATATTTGGATGTTTTGAAGACAAAGAATGTTATTTTGATGGAATACGTGAATTTCAGACAATTTTGTGTGTGTGTGTGTGTGTGTGTGTGTGTGCGCGCGCGCTGTGAGGTGGAATAGCTGCTAAAACAGAGATCAGGGACCTTGGGGGAATCCTTCCAAGTTAAAAAAAAGTTCTGTTAAGACATAAACATAACTTTTTTTTTACAGAGTAAATAGCAGGTTTATTAATAAAACAGCAAAAAACTGTATTTTCCAAGTTTTAGGATTCTCCTCACTTGATTTCTTGCTTCCATTTCAAAAGATAAGAATTTCTTAGGTAGAGTTGATTATAGGTCATTTTCATAAATTGTAGAAGACCATTGGTGTAATGTTCTTTCATCAAACCTTTCTGTTTCATACCTATCCAACTAGGCCTCGTTTAGGAGAAAGTATTTGCGAAACCTATTCCTCTTATTCTAGTTGATTGGCAGAAATGCTTTGTATAATGAATTGATTTTGTTTTACTTTTTTTCTTTATATTTTTATTACTTACAGTTTATTCACTTTGTATCCCCCCTGTACCTCCCTCCCTCCCTCCTCTCTTCCCAGTCCGACCTTCCCTCTTTCCCACCTGTGTCCCTCTCCCAGTCACCACATGCTTCCTAGAGACGCTGTCATTATGGCATGACTTTATCTTCAGCTGTTGATATTTAGCGTAATGCAATAATTGGGTTTGGGTAAGCTTTGCTTCCCCTCTCCTACACAAGAGTTGAACTCTAGGTTTACATTACACTACCATTTTTATTGATGCACATTGTTATTTTGCTATATCACTATAATCTTAAGAAAACATTTAACTCTCATATTTTGACATTTAACAAACGTGATTATATTTAGCTTCCAGCTAAAGAGAATCTGTTTTCTTGCCTTTTCAGTGACAGAACCATATTAGATGTTTTTGCATGTGCTTATAAACTATAATGTGGTGTTTTGATTCATTCATGTATTGAGCAATGATGAAATTGGAATAATTAGCATATCTATGATCATAAATTTATCAGTTCTTTACGGCAATCATACTCAAAACCCTGCTTTCTAACTACTGCGAGTTCTATAAGTCAGTCTTATTATGCATATTCACACTACTGGGCCATGAAATGGGCATAATGTTAGCATAGGGAAATAAGTTCTGGTATCCAGGCATTTTTATGGCACATCTTATTGTCTTTCTAAGTATTTACAGCAGCTGCAATGATCACTTAACATTGGTGCCATGCATGACTTGAACTTAGCTTCTCTTCTCACATTTGACACAGCACTCCTATAACATATTCTGACAGAGGGGACCCCTGACAGCACCTTCCCAACATTGTAACCATACAAATTTTACATGTACTTCTTCTGTCTTGTCATTTGCACAACTATAAAAGCCTCCTGAAATTTGACTTTGCAGCCTCAGCAGAGACACCCTGGCTTGGATAGAGAGGATTATAATTACTGCGACAACTAAAGTGCATGAAGACCACCATCAGTGCTGCAGCTATAAGACAAGCCACACTGATTAAAAACGTGAGTCTGTGGGATCTGGAAAAGATCATTCTGAGTGAGGTATCCCAGAAGGAGAAAGACACACATGGTATATACTCACTCATATAGTCCTATAAGATATGATAAACATAATGAAATCTATACACCTAAAGAAGATAAACAAGAAAGAGGACCCGGGGTAAGATGATAATCCTCACTTAGAAAGACAAATGGCAGGTGCATTGGATGTAGGAGAAAACAAGTAACAGGACAGGAGCCTACCGCAGAGGGCCCCTGAAAGACTCTAACTAGCAGTGTATCAAAGCAGATACTAAGACTCATAACCAAACCTTCGGCAGAGTGCAGGGAATCATATGAAAGAAGAGGGAGTTAGTATGACTTGGAAAGGATAGGACCTCCACAAGGACCAAATATATCTGGGCACAGGGGTCTTTTCTGAGACTGACACTCAACCAAGGACCATGTATGGATATAACCTAGAACCTCTGCTCGGATGTAGCCCATGGTAGCTCAGTAACCAATTGGTTTCCCATAGTAAGAGGAACAGGGACTATTTCTGACAGGAACTCAATGGCATGCTCTTTGACCTCCCCATCCCCCAAGAGAGGAACAGTCCTGCTAGGCCACAGAGGAGGGCTTTGCAGCCAGTCCTGAAGACACCTGATAAAACAGGGTCAGATGAAAGGGGAGGAGGTCCTCCCCAAGCAGTGGACTTGGAAAAGGGCAGGGAGGAGATGAGGGAAGGATGGTGGGACTGGGAGGGAATAAGGGAGCAGGATACAGCTGGGATACAGAGTTAATAAAATGTAACTAATAATAAAAAAAATAAAAAAATTCCAAAACCAAAAACCAAACATTGGTCTTTCCTCCAGTATCTTCCCGGTTCTCCATCCATCATTAGCATTAAGTGTGGAAGGTAATGCTGTTGCTCACAGCCTCTTAGAGGCACAGAAGCTCACTAACCGTGTGATAAACCTTGGAGTAGTCAATTTTCCTGTGTTCGAAACAAAGTTAACTACAATACCTTCATGCTACCCCATCTACTCCGAGGCAAGGCACATTTCATAAAAAGTAATGCATTTTAGTTTCTAAAATATTCATGCTATCTCCAAGTATATGTCATACAGCTTGATTACAACAGTATCTTCATGCTGTTCCTCAAATATGTTGGTAGGTCTCCATTTTTCAAATTATGACTCAGTTGTTTTATGACCTATCTGTTAACTCTTAACTTGTTAATTAACTACACATGGCTTCATCATTTATGATCTTCCCACTAGAGCCTTTGTGTCTTGACAAACATGCTTGGTAAAGTCTAACTCGAGTACTATTGTCCTGGTTCTTTCTTTTGCTTGAATCTTTCTCCTGAATATTCATTCTTTGGAGACCTAAATATCACTTTTTTCATAAGGCTTACAGTGTGCGACAAGTAATAAATATTGTAAATTGCTGTCACCTTCAATACTCTTTCCATTGCTTTGTTTTTCTCCACAGCAATAATCTTTAATAGGTTAATAAGTCACTCACTTAATGGCATGTGCTTATTACCTCTTTTCTCTTTCCTTCAACTGGATAGTGAGCAGTTTTTAAAACTTATTATTATTATTTACAATTTTCACTTTGTATCCCAGTTGTAGGCCCATCCCTCATCTCCTCCAGGCTCTGCCCTCCCTCCCTCTTCCTCCCTTATCCCTCTTCCCTAGTCCACTGCTAGGGGAAGCCCTCCCCCCCTACTATCTGATCCTAGCTTATCAGGTCCCATCTGGACTGCATGGACTCTCTTCCTCTGTGGGCTAGCTAGGTCATCTCACCAGGGAAAAGTGATCAAGGAGCAGGCAACCAAGTTCATGTCAGAGACTGTCTCTTCTCTGGAAATATAAACTTGTATAACTTCTTTGGAGATCAATCTGGTGCTTTCTCAGAAAACTGAGAATAGTGCTACCTCAAGATCCAGCTATACCACTCCTAGGCATATATCCAAAATTTATTTGTAGTAGCCAGGATCTGGAAACAACCTAGATGTCCCTCAAGTGAAGAATGTATACAGAACTTGTGGTACATTTATGCAATTGAATACTACTCAGGATGATCTTTTCTAGTTCCATACATTTGCCTGAAAATTTCATGATTTCCTTGTTTTGAAATTTTCAGGCAAATGTATGGAACTAGAAAAGATCATCCTGAGTGAGGTAACCCAGAAGCAGAGATATATGCATAATATATACTCACTTTTAACTGTTATTAGACATGTAATACAGGATAAACATACTAAACTCTATAGAGCTGAAGAAGCTAAATGACAAGCAGGATCCTAGGAAAGATGCTTAATTCTCATTCAGAAGGGAAAACAGGATAGACACCAGAGTGGTAGATGAGAGAGTACAGGATGGGAGCCTTCTACAGATGACCTCAAAAAGACCTCAACCAGCAGGGGATTGAAGCAGAGACTCACAACATAACTTTGGACAGAGCACAGGGAGTCTTAGGAAAGAAGGGGGATATAAAAGGACTTGGAGGGGACGGGAGCCACACAAGGAGACCAACAACTCCAAAAAAAGCAGGGCTCCGGGTGGAATGCAGAGACTGATGTGTCAAACAAAGACCATACATAGGGAGGACATAGACCCCCTGCTCAGATGTAGCCCACAGACAGCTCAGTCTCCATGTGGATAATGAGCAGTTTAATGGCAGGATTTTTTTAATCTTATTTTTTTTTTTGGAACATACTAGTATTTAATAAACATCAACTCAATTAACAGACATACTCTTCAGTTTTCTCTACACGCCCACCGATTCAGGCCATCCCTTTATCTTTGGGTCATTTTCTTTCTTACAAAGGTAGTATTTTAATAGCCCTGGAGTTTCTACCAAGGGAACAGACAACAAACTTGCTTTTACAGCTAGAGAAAAATCCAATTTAAAAACTCACCATATTCTGTAATAGAATGTGGCTTGATAAAAGATTTTGAAAGGAATTTAAAAGCTTCCTGGTCAGCATTACTTTTATCAGCTGTTATATCTCCATGCTGTAGCTCTTCCCTTCAGCTTTGAAATCATGCCATCCTTTTCTCTGACTACATGGCTGAGGTAAAGAGTATCTAAATGTTATTTCTCTCAAAGGGAAGTGAACAAGTTAAAAAGAAACTCACTTGTAGTGTTCTTCATGTTACCACTAAGCAGAAATGAATTCACGGAGCTAATTTTTAAATAACCATCATGCCCCAATTAGACATATAATCATGCATTTTGTGTGTGCACATGGATGGTGAAATTTTCATTTAGATATCCGGGTTTTAGGATAGTGGTTTGATTCTTTTTCTGACTCTTTTTATCCTGTTAAGATGCAAACTATTTAAAGATTCGGTCTTTCACTTCAGAAACAGGGTATCATATCTCTGTCATACTGCCCATCACTGAGCATCATTTCCAGCTATCCTGGAGAGTGATTACTTCAGTACAAATGGAAAATATTTAAAGCCTTTTTGTTGTTGTTGTTTTAGATGTTGAAAAGACAACAACAACAAAAAAAACTGCTTAAATATGATTCTAACAGGCCCAATCTAAAAGATCTTTCTCACTTTTTCATCAGTTTATATCTTCTTTCCTTAAGATGTTGTCTAGCGACAAAGGGAACCTCATTCAGCGCAGATCTGCGCTGAGGAGATGTTAATTGAGGGCATCTGTGTTGTGTAGCAGTTCCAGACTCTGTCAGCTGTTCAAATTTGTTGATTACTTGGGAAATGAGAAATGGGAAGTTGCGTCTGTGGATAAGCACTTGTACTTTTCTGGTCTTGTGCTGGATATTGAAAATGGAGGTGAGGAAGTCAATAAATAAAAGGAACACACAAAGCACAGATATATCTCAGGAAGACCATTTGGTTCAAAAGGTGACATGCTAATTTTCTCTCATTATTTCACTTCAGTACCCTTGGAATTTATCATCAAATAAATAAAGCGCCAACTGATTTATTCTAGTAATTTATGAAGTCTGAGAACAAATCTACTCCTCTTCTTCCCTCCCCTTCTCCCTCCTTTTTCTTATTTTTGTCCTGGAAGCTAAAAAGAATATTGACTTTGTTTCCAGATGTACCATCAAGTGGAGCAACAGCACGCTACTTGAGGAAAACATTAGTGCTCTCCAAGCCATTTCACCACATAACCCATTTTCATGAGAAGTCAATTAAATTAGTAAAAGACACAAGAAGAAGGTCCTCAGCTTTTGGGTCAATTTGTAGTGACATGAAGCATTTTTACAAGTGTCAGTAAATTAGAAAAGATGTTGGTTTGGCCCCATAAAACTTGATATTATTTTAAGGAAGAGGGCCAGTAAAATCTCACATACCAAGTGTACTTTCCCCCAAATCTCCGTGAACACGGTAGAGTAAGCGATGGGCAGATGGAAAAGTTTTGAAGAGGGCTAATTTTTTTCTAAAATTCATAGAAATAGATGCTGCTTTGCTATCCAGTGAGATAGCCCTGACTAATATAGCTACTCTTTTTTTTTTTCCTGATTTCTGTAGGGCCAGGCTCCTGTTTTTGGATGCACTGCTCCAAAAACATGCACATCCTTTGAACCCTGTAAGTTTCAATAGAACTTTGTTATGTAGGTTGAACTATTTTTTCTTGTGTATCATAGAATATTGTTTTTATACAGTTATATAGGAGAGTTTGGAAGGAGGAACAGAAAGGGAGAAATAGTATCATCAAATTACAGTTTTAAAAATAATTACTCATAAATGCACAATTCATTCTTAGTTTGTGAACATAGGACTAAGATGATAGACCATAATATGGCAATTGTTGTTTTAAAACTATGATTGACAGGTGCCAAGGCTAGTGATGGATGTCAACATATTTTTAAACTGAATCTGATGGAGACTTAACATTTTTAGTTTAAAAGCATAAAATTCATTAAAATATTTGATTTCTGTTGTTTAAAATGTATAAGGGCCAGGTTAATAAACGACCATGATATGAGTACAAAAGGATGATAAAATCTTATAGAAGAGCCAGGTATCAGATAAGTTAAATAGAATTTTATGCTCTAACGGCAGATATAAGTAGATGTTTCGATTCACAAGTGATGAATTTTAAAGAAAATGAGAGAAAAAAATGGAGGTTGTAGGGATGGTTCACAGAGCTGCTGAGACTGAACAGAACCTGGTAGAATGTGGATCTGAATGAGTGCTTCCTGGCCTCATGATTGATTTGTTTGTAGTTGCTATTGTTAATACTCTGCTAAAGCAGCACTTCTGGCTACAATGTGTCTTTTAATTCATCTACAACAATTGGGTTGTTATTCTTGATGTGCATTTTAGGAAATAAGCATGTTTTGTTTTGTTTTGTTTTCCTGCCTGAAGAAGATGAACCAAAGAAAGTTTTTCAAATCAAATAGTAACTCACTCTGACATTAATCAGTTAGGAATCAGGTGAGGAACTGCTTATATTCTGGGAAAAAAAAAAAAAAAACACCCTGAACTTTAATGGAAAAATGACAATATTCAAAAGTGAAGCTCAAAAGAAAGTTTCTTTACTGAACCACTTGCCTAGTTATTCAAATACTTACTTAGTTTTGGATGATGAAGACACAGTGATAACTATAATTATTTTTCTGATGATATTCTAAGATAAAATCCAGTAAAAATATTGATATAAAATATAAAACATATATGCTAGTCTATAAATGAAAGCAGTGGCAACAATAATGTACACTGAATGAGGAGAAGGGGACATTGTCCTGAGAAGATGCTTTTACCTACAACATAAACAAATGTCAGTTAACTATAGGACTGGCAAGATGGCTCAGCCGGTAAGGGAAGGCATTTTCCGCCAGCCCAGATGATCTAAATTTGATGCCTGAACCAACTCCTGTGGGTTGTCTGCTACCTTCCACATCTACATAGTAGCTCAGAGGAGCTCACAGCCTCATGCCCTCCACACTACATAAAAAAATAAATATTAAAATGATCTTAAGAGAAGTCGTGGTTGGGGAAATGACATGGTGCTTAAAATCATGCACTGTTCCTGTTGAGGACCAGCGTATGGTTCCCAGTACCTGCATCAGGCAGCTCACAGCAGCCTGTAGGCCGAGCTTCATGAGATTTGATGCCCCCTTCTGAGCTCTGTAGGCACCTGCACTTACAAATACTCCCACACAGACACACGTTTACACATAATTAAAGATTAAAAGAAAACACCCTCATCTTTTAAAAAGTAAGTCAACCCTGGGCAGCTTTGGAATGTGAGTAGCTCTTTAGTGTCTTCTAGAAGAAAGTAGAAGCCTTTTTTAGTAGAACTTATTTTCCAAATGAGTTCAAACCTGAGGTAGAAGATGATATCGATATCTGTCATTACCTTGAGTGGTTTTGATTGTGCTAATAGTATTGGGATGCCGTTGAAGGGTTTTACACAGTACAGTGAAATCTGATTTATAATTTGAAGTTCCTTCTGCTGAAAGGAAAAATGAAATGTGGCTGAGCACAAGTGGATGCCTTTTGCAGGTGACTATTGATTGCTGTTGTGAGGGGGCACGCTCTGAACTAATTTTCTCAATGAGAATAGTAAGATTGTTTTCTGCCTAAAAGTCATCCTAAATGTTTTCTTGAATGTTTCTGATGGACAATACTTTGTGAGATGCAAATAAATATTCCTATTAAAAAATAAGCCAATCTGCATATGTGGGCTATAAATATGTATGAAGAGACGGCTGTATATCTGTCATAACTCACGGAAACAGCCATATCTGGTTAAACTTCTAGACAATATCTGATTTAAAAATACTTATTGTGGGTCTGGTTTTTAAAGACCTATTTTATTTTTACTTTTGGTTATGTGTAGTGTGTATGTGTGTCTATGTGTATGTGTGTCTGTGTGTGTTGTGTGTATGTAGGTATATATGCATGAATGTAGGTATCACATTCACCTGGACCTGGAGTTACATAATGTTGTGGGGTGCATGATTGGGTATTGGGAATTAAACTCAAGTCCTCTTGAAGAACAGGAAATAATCTTAACAGTTAAATCATCTCTCTAACCTCGGACAAACCACTTTGTGACATGGCTAGGAGGAATATGAAACTGTATGTTATATAATCACTCTATATTTTATTTTACAGGGTGCCCATCATAAAAAACAAAAACAAAACGCATGCTTGGCTAATGCTTTAGTGACGAGGTCAGATGCCTGTGATGGTGATTAACATGTATTGTGTGCCCATAAAGAGTTCAAAAACCCAATAAAGAATCACTTTGAATTTATCCTTCATGTGGGTGAGGAGACTGATACAACAAAAGTATGAATTCCGCAAACAAACAGATGCAGACATTGTTCATCTTTTCTCTTCTTGCCAAACATCTTACTCTGTTGGATCCCCTATCTGTGTCCCAGTCCTGAATCTGAATTATTCCTCTCCTTTCAGTTATGATGACAAAGGGAAAATTTTGCTTGTCTACCCATCTGGTCACATTTTGGAACACTTTGTATGTTCTCTAAAGCTAGGTCACATAAATTCCCTATGCATTTTCTTTGTTCTGTTTGTTTGTTTGTTTATTTGTTTTTAGTGAAGATTCATTTTAAGAACATGCAAACTGTTTTTATTTCACTTCTTGATATATATATTTAAGATGAGTGCACATACTTGCTTATTAAAGAACCACAAAAGAGTAAAAGAAAAATAACTGTGGGTTTATTTCCTGTTTTTACAGCTTATCACTTGCTGCCAATATAATTGAATGATACAGGTAAGTTACATAAGAAAAGTTTTACACACACACACATAGACATATTGTATGCATCTTTGCTGCTCATGTTTCATTGTCATTTTAACTTTTTCAAAGATATAATTATGAATAATTTGGGGACCACTGTAATAGGTCATTATGACATTGAAGCAAGAGATTCCCTTTGCTTCTGTACTGTTTATAGCATTTCTATTGCTATGGTAAGACTAAAAGACAGAGCATAAAAATTGTTCTCAAAGTTAAAAATTCTGAAATTCAGTTACTTTCATTTCACTTACAATAAATGTTATTGTAGATGAACTTAATATGGATAATGCTAAATGAACGTGAATGGTACAATTCATTCTCATATCTTAAATTTTAATTTTTTCTTAGAATGTTATTAACTCATAAATAATGATCACAATGTCAAATGAGAAAGACTGAGAAACAACAGAAAAGCCTTATGTTTTCATTTAGTAGGATTTTCCGCATGCTCTTCAAGTACTAGGCCCTGTCGTGTATTTTCATTTCGTTCTTTGTTCTCAGAATTAGGTGGTTGGATCTGCCTGGCACACATTGCACCTTAGTCAGCCCGACCATATTCCTGGGGATCCCTGAGAAGATAGTTAACCAAACTTTAGTCTTACTTCAGATTGAACCTCTTTTATTTCTTCTGTATTTATTCTGAAAAAAAAAATGTGCTTGGTTTTCAATAAAATCATAATAATTAGTACATGGTTTGACTTTGTGCTTATTATTTACTGCTTCTACTCTTTTAAAATTCCTATAATTCAAGTGGGGGGGGTCAATAAATTATATAATTTTATTTTATAGTCCAATTTGTATTATGTATAATGTCCTAATAGTCTCTAGGAGAGATGCTATGTTTCCCAGTCATCAATTTATCACTTAAAGATACAATTGAGTGCCTGTTATCTGCCAGCCAACGTGCTTTATTTACCCTTTTATCCCTATCATAATTGTATGAATATAAACAGGTGATAAATAAATATTTTGTAGGCTGGAAGCCAAATGGATGAAATAAACAGGAACATAAAAGTGTCTGAGTAAAACCTAATCATTATGGCTATGTGTAAAGGAATGAACCTAAAGGAAAAAAATGTATTTAGCCATGATGATTTTTATCACTTGCCATTTATCTGCACTTTCTAGCTCTCCGCCAAAGACTTCCCTTAGGCTTCTAGATGAGCTGTGAGTCAGCAGATGGGAGAGCAATGGTGCTTTACTCGATGGCACTATCTGAGGGAAATGGCTATCCACACTGTTCAAGTCCTCTTGGCTGGAGGTGGGCAAAGGGTTGATGACAGCGAGACACCTATGAAGTTACATGTATGAGGAGGAGAATGGTTTTCATTTTCAAATGGCCTTAGGAAACCCTGAAGCTTAACTTCAGATGACAGACCACAGCTGTGAAATATGTTGGGAAGCACAGAAATGTACAGGGAGAATCATAGCAGAGTACATGCTATAAACTAGGGCAAGTTTCTTCTCTTTATTTTCCTTTTTGTTTCTGTGCTTTTTCACCCACAAAGGATATCCATTTTATCTACTGTGGATAAAAAAGAGCACTGAAGAGGGAGGTGCTTTGAATCCAGGCATTATTTTTACAACATCAAAGAATATTTCCCTGTCTTCAGGGGTACAATTACGGCAGAAAGAAGCTTCAGTGAAATGGCAGAATGGACAGTGAGCCCATACTACTTCCTTGAAAGAATGTGGAACATACCATATGTAAGGTTGGAATGATCTCCTGTATTCTAAAATTAGAGGACTCTGCAGACAGAATTAGGGGTACAGTTTTAGCAATGGTGACCTCAGTGGACATTTAGGTGAAAACATTTTAAGGAGAGGGGACAGTGAGCATGCTTTAGAAGCAGCAAGAGTAACTAGCTGAAATGTAAAGAATGAAGTGAGATGATAGCATATTACAACTGTGGGGTGATCCACAAAGTTAATCGCAAAGGGGCACAGTAGTCGTGGCAGACACTTTGATTTTTATTCCAAGTGTAATATAAAGTCATGAAAGTCACACTTTGGATGAATGATGCCCCTGTTATCTATTTAAGAGTCACTCTGCTTGCCCTGTAGACTCAGGAAGCAGAACAGTAATATGGCTCATACTAGGACTTGAAAGTCAATACACTGTTTTTTAGATTGCTGAATGTTGGAAATAAAGAGAAAATGAGTATGACTTCAAAGCTGTAGCAGCCCGGACAATTGTGTGGCTGCACTGTGGCAATGTGGCAAAAGCAGAGGATAATGGCTCAAGTTTCGAAATATTCAGATTAACGTGTTTGCAAAATGACCTGGCAGAAAAGTTATCTGTGAAGCTGTCCATGATTTGTCTTGGAGATTAAACTATCAGTAAAACAAGACAAGTTAGGGGGTATTCAGAAACACACACCCACCACCACCATCACCATCACCATCATCACCAGAAAGAGAATGTTTTTGCATCTACTTGTTACAAGAGTAGATTTAGTAATTAAGTTGTATAATTTATTTGCCATGATAATTCTACAGGAGACAGTAGTATCTCATATATCACAAATGGGAAAAACACAAAGCAGGCTAGATTGAAGACTCTTTACAGGGAGATCTGTTACTGTTTAAGTTATGCTTCTGATATGACACAGAATTACATCAACAGCAATAAAAGAAGGGAGAAGTCATGTTGTATCACCTGAGAATAAAGACCAGAAAATGCAAGCTTATGGGATTTAGATTTCTTCTGTTTTCATGGGAACATATTCAGAGTATCAGTCTATGCATGGTAACAAAGATGCACCATGTAGGGATTTTTTTCCCCTGTAAAACTTTTTAACACTTTGATTTGTATTTTAAGACTAAGGCACTTATGAATGGCTTGTCTTGTTTAGCATTGATTGAGTTCATTCATGATCATTTCACAGAAGTGTTCTGACTTTATAGTTGGATATTTGTGATATTCTTTGATATTTTCCCTCTTCCACCAGAAGTTTGGTTCTTGAGCATTTGTAACCCCAGTATGTACAATGGTGTCGGATGTATTTTTGGAACATAGGTGATATTCACCACACGATTTAGTCAGTGAACAAAAGCTTATGGCAGAATTCCTAGGACAGCATGGTTCTGTCTTTCTTTGGCACCATTCTTCTTTATGCACGAAACCCACAATATAATTCCTTTTCCTGTCAAATATAGTTGAATGACTAGAAGAAAATAGAGAGTAAAATCTATTTTGAGAATTGTGGAAAAACTTCCTGAACAAAAATGAATAAGCTCTTTGTGGGTTATTCTCTTTTGCATTCTTCAAATAAATGTCTAATTAGCACCATGAGCCTGACTTCCTCATTTCTGCATCCCCTTTACATAAGAGAAGGCTTAGTTCACAGTCTCACAGAATATTCTTAGTAAATATTTATTAAATGAACAAAACATTCTGATAGGATTAGGTATTGATTCAAAGCTCTGAAAAACACAAAAGCTGCAGGATGATAATAGGTTTTAAAAACACAGCTGTTCTCCTGAGGCAAATGCCAGCATTTATACTGTTCTTTGCTTTATAATAACAGTCTAAGCATTCAGATACTTCTGTATTTCTTTGACCAATGTGAACCTTATTTCATAAGTGAAATTCTAGGCATACGATGAAGCAAAAGTTTGATTATAAGTTATTCAAGAAAGAATCACTGGGCTAGACCAGTGTGAAGCTCCTAGAATATTTTTTGAGCAAAGTGAATAAAAGAAAAGGCTTTCAAAGCCCAGAACTTGCTACTGTGTGTTTGACCCACTGTTTGAGCCTGTAATTTCAGACGTTATGCTGTCTCCAATAGCATATAACATTGCTGAAAGAATGGTGTTCACTTGTTGAACCTTTCCTTTTTCTGATAGAATAGAAAGCATAATAGCAAAGGAAATTTTAGGCTGAAACTTCAGCTTCAAAAGACAAAACGTGTGGGCTGCTTCTTAGCAGGAATGAAACACACATTTCAATGGGAAAATATGAAGTCAGAGGTCACAGTTGCTGTGGCACAGATCTCAAGGAGGAATCAATAGCAGGTGATCATTAAAGGTGCCCTGAAGAGCACAGAGGGCCAGAAAAATAATGTTTTGGGACTCTGAGAAAAGCAAGAACGGAAACATTTCCCATCAAACAGGTAAATGCGCCTTTCCTTTTTAACCTCCAAATATAAAGCATACCGCTTAAACCCATTGCAAGAAATGATAAGTATTGAAAGGAGCCTAGAGATTTTGAAAACAACCCATTTCCTATCAAGTAAGATGGCCTTCAGTGTTGATTAAAGATTGTTCTGTCTTGAAAACTCAGGTTCTACGATTGCTGGGATGGATTTGAAGCTGAGTATTAGGAAGTGGGAAAGATTAAGTATATCAGATAAAATCTACGTTGAATATTGATTGGTGTCTTATAGAGTTAGGAAAATGAACTGCTTATATTGGAAGGTAAGGAGTTTGTGACATACTGTTTTTGGGGCAGTTGTTTTGTTGACTACTGAATAACCAATGCTTAACAGAGACTTGCCCTATATGTTTCTAAATAGACACAGTTTTTTGAGTAAGTGAAAGACTAAATAGTGTGTGAGGAGCTGTGATAGGAGATACTTGGCTGGAGAAAGATTAGACTTACTTGTTCATCACAGTAATTTTAGAAGAGTATCGATAGGAAGAATTTAACATAATGGCAGATGTTTGAAGTACTCTGGTTTCTAGGGGTTAACAAATTATTATTATTATTATTATTATTATTATTATTATTGTTATTATTATTTCTGTACTGCTTGGAGTTTGTCTGAAACATTTTAGGCCTTCATACAATGATAGGTCTTTTTGGAAATGTTACTATTTAAAACAAGATGTACTGAAGGCAGTATTGTGCATTGAGGAAGAGTAAGCAATAAAAAGAACAAGATAAAAATGTTGAGCCATTGTTAATCCAGTCCCTGATATGAGACACAAAGTCCCCTACTCTAAAGAATGTGGTTAAAACCTACATCCTTTCTTTTTTAATATAGTATTTATAGTTTATTCACTTTGTATCCCAGCTGTAGCCCCTCCCTCATTCCTTCCCAATCCCACCCTCCCTCTCAATATCCTTTCTTTTTTTTCACAGCTGAATATTAATCATAGTGTATGTTTATCACAATTTTCTTATCCATTTGTTGGTTGTAGGACATGTAAGTTGTTTGCATTGTTTGTTGTGAATAGAGGAGCAATGAATATGGCTGAGCAAATATCTGTGGAATAGGATGTCAATTCCTTTGAACATATGCCAAAAGGCAGTATAGCTGGATCATATAATAGATTTAATTTTAACTTTTGAGACTGGCAAAGTAGGTAGGGGAAAGTCCAAGAAGCCTTGGCCCTATATAAAAAGCTAAAAGCAATTAAGAAATGCTGAGAGTGAAAGAAATAGTTTTTCCACCTTCAGCAAAGTGGCTGGATAAAAATTAACTCAAAAAAAATCAGAAGCCCTCCCGTATACCCAAGACAGAAGGGCCAAGAAAGAAATCAGGGAAACAACACCTTTCACAATAGCCACTAATAACATAAAATACCTTGGGGTGACTCTAACCAAGCAAGTGAAAGACCTGTTTGAGAAAAACTTCAAGTCTCTGAAGAAAGAAATCGAAGAAAACATCAGAAGATGGAAAGATCTCCTGTGCTCATGGATTGGTAGGATTAACATAGTGAAAATGGCCGTCCTGCCAAAAGCAGTCTACAGATTCAATGCAATTCCCATCAAAATACTAACACAATTCTTTACAGACCTTGAAAGAAAAAGTCTCAACTTCATATGGAGTAACAAAAAACCCAGAATTTCCAAAACAATCCTGTACAACAACAGATCCTCTGGAGGTATCTCCATCCCTGATCTCAAGTTGTACTACAGAACAATAATAATAAAAACTGCTTGGTACTGGCATAGAAACAGAAAGGTGGATCAATGGAACTGAATAGAAGACCCAGAAATATACCCACACATCTATGAATACTTCATTTTTGATAAAGAAGCCAAAACCATTCAATGGAAAAAAGACAGCATCTTCAACAAACGTGCTGGTCCAACTGGATGTCTACATGCAGAAAAATGAAAATAGATCCGTATTTATCACCCTGCACAAAACTAAAGTCCAAGTGAATCAAAGACCTCAGTATAAAACCAGATACTCTAAATTGGTTAGAAGAAAAAGTGGGGAACAGCCTAGAACTCATTGGCACAGGAAAAAACTTCCTGAACAGAACAACATCAGCACAGGCCCTAAGAGCAATGATCAATAAATGGTTCCTCATGAAACTGAAAAGCTTCTGTAATGCAAAAGACACTGTTGTTAGAACAAAACAATAGCCTACAGATTGGGAAAGGATCTTCACCAACCTAACATCTGACAGAGGGCTGATATCTGGAATATATAAAGAACTAAAGAAGTTAAGAGGCAATAATTCAAGTAACCTAATTAAAAAATGGGGTATGGAGCTAAACAGAGAATTCTCTGTAGAAGAATATAGAATGGCAGAGAAACACATAAGGAGATGTTCAACATCCCTAGCCATCGGAGAGATGCAAATCAAAACGACCCTGAGATTTCACCTTACACCCATCAGAATGGCTAAGATCAAAAACTCAAGAGATAACGCATGCTGGAGAGGCTGTGGAGAAAGCGGAACCCTCCTCCATTGCTGGTGGAAATGTCAACTGGTACAACCACTATGGACATCAATCTGGTGCTTTCTCAGACAATTAGGAATAGTGCTACCTCAAGATCCAGCTATACCACTCCTAGGCATATATCCAAAAGATGTTCAAGTACACAACAAAGACATTTGCTCAACCATGTTTGTAGCAGCTTTATTTGTAATAGCCAGAACCTGGAAACAACCCAGAAGTCCATCAACGGAGGAATGAATACAGAAATTGTGGTACTTTTACACAATGGAATACTACTCAGCAATTAAAAACAAGGAAATCATGAAATTTGCAGGTAAATGGTGCGATCTAGAAAAAATCATCCTGAGTGAGGTATCCCAAAAGCAGAAAGACACACATGGTATATTCTCACTTATATAGACCTATAAGATAAGATAAGATAAACATACTAAAATATGTACACCTAAAGAAGATAAACAAGAAAGAGGTCCAGGGGTAAGATGAGCAATCCTCATCCAGGAAGACAAAGGGGATGGACATTGGAAATAGAAGAAAACAAGTAACAGGACAGGAGCCTACCACAGAAGGCACCTGAAAGACTCTACCTAGCAGTGTATCAAAGCAGATGCTGAGATCCATAACCAAACCTTCGGCAGAGTGTAGGGAATCCTGTGAAGGAAGGAAGAATTAGTATATCCTAGAGGGGACAGGGAGACCCACAAGGTCCAATTATATCTGAGCACAAGGGTCTTCTATGAGAATGTCTATCCAACCAAGGACCATGCATGGACATAACCTACAACCCCTGCTCAGACATAGCCTATGATAGCTCAGTATCCAAGTGGGTTCCCTAGTAAGGGAGACAGGAATTGTTTCTGACATGAACTCATGAGTTACCCCTCCCCCCTGAGGGAGGAGAAGCCTTGCTAGGCCACAGATAAGGACATTGCAACCATCCTGAAGATACCTGATAAGCTAGGGCCAGACGGAAGGAGAGGACACCCCCTCTCAGTGGATTCGGAAGGGGGCAGGGTGGATATGAGGCAGGGAAGGGAGGATTGGGAGGGAAAGAGGGAGAGGGCTGGGATACAAGTGAATGTATAAAATTATTTAAAAATAAAAAAGAAATAGTTTTTCCAGGAAGAAGCATTATTAATTGGTTTTCCAACATGAAATAATTATCTCTGCAAACATACATACAAGAAGCATTCTATAAACTGACCAGATTGTATTTAGGAAAATATATGTAATGCATAAATATATGTATGTAACAACAGTTCATGAAAAAAGAGGACATGGACTTGGAAGACACCAAAAAATGGCATATGGGAGGGTTTGGATGGAAGAAAGGAAAATGGGAAATGATGTTATTATATTTTAATCTCAAAAACTAAAAGAAATATAAAGAAAATTATTAAGAAACATGATTCTGTTAGCTAACTCTAAATATATAATAAAAACAATAACAATGTTCTTCCCTATACCTTATTCTTCCTCCATAATTTGCTCTTAGGGAGAAGCGAAACACATTTTACACTGAGAACTATCTCATAAAAAGTCTTTTGTTATGATTCACCGCAAACCTAACATTAGATATGCTTTCTGAATGAAATTTAGAAGTAGCAAGTTTTAGGTGTAAGATTACTGTGAAGTGGTCTACCAGTAAAATACTGATGAGTTCAGTTAAATACAATCTGAAATTCCTCCAACAAGCAGTGTTAGAGACAGTGATGGCAGCAGCTACTTAAGGAGATGCATTTAGGTAATTTAAATTACTTTCATATTGTGTATGGAACATTCTACTTTCCTTAATAATGAGCAGCACACTGAAAGACTAATCAAGTTTGCAAGCCTGAAGTAATTCCATTACCCAGTGAATACTTTGATCCATTGTATATAAACTTTGCATTTTATATTAAATATGCATAAATGTAAGTAGAGAATTTTAAAATTATGTTGATTCTAACAGCCCCATCCTGACTAAAGTTTGTTTTGTCAAAACTAGCCTTAATTTTTAATTAATGACACATGTTATCAACTACAAATCAAGTAACAGAAACATTTTAGATTTAGAGAATTGTTTTTCTTTGCAAAGCTCACCTATGTTAAAAGTTTCAAGGGAAAATTCAGCTGTACTGGCAACAGCAGTAACAAAAACCCTCAGTTTTAATTAGCAATGCATTAATTAGCAGCACATAGGCTTGAATACAAATCAAATATGCCTGTGTATCAATGTGAGCGTACAGTAGCTTCATACGTGTTTACTGGCTTTGCTATTTCAGAGATTTGTCATCTACTCATTAAGACCTTCTAAGCATAAACACTAGCTAGGGCAAGCTGTGTTATATTCTGAAAACACCTCACACAACAGTGTTAGCCGAGGATGTAATCAGCATCAACACATCTCTCTCATTCTACAACCCCAGTTACTCAAAGGCCCAAAAGGTTCTTTTAAATAAGTGATTGATTGCATATTTTGTTGCTCGTCCTCTGCTGAATCCATTTAAACTAAACTTGTGTTTTGATTTTGCCGTCTATGTTCCACACTCCTACTTTGCTTTGCTACTAGAATTACTTTTGTTGCCAATTTATTTTCTTAGTATCTGACACTTATCATTTAATTATCCAGTATGTTTGTCTTTTTTTTTTTTCAAACAAATACCTTTAAGTAACAGTAACTTTTGCCACTCTTGACCAACACTGTTCCTCTACTTCAGGTTTCTGTTTCCCCTCCAAATATAGAACTATTACTGAAGTCAATATAATAATAGTAAGCTTGGAAGATATTGTGTAGAGACAGAGAAGAAACATTCATCCTACATAGAGTCCCTAGAAGAATGTGGCCCTGGAGTAGCTGGTAGCTGTTTGACTACTTAAAAAGCTGTCAGACTTTATTAATTTCCACTAAATCAGAAGCTCTAAAATGTCTCTAGTTTGTGCTACTATGTAGCTCCTTTGGCTCCAGGTGTAGTGTGAAATAGACCCCTATGTAGAGAAGAAGAGAAGTCAGATGAAGTGCGTGTGAAAATACAATTTGAATTCTGTTTCATATAATAGCTACTCACTTGGATGTACCGCTTTCACTGACTAGCTTTCACAGTGCTGGTAGGTGCTTTGCAGGCTCCCAGAGGAGAAAACTAATCACCAGTCTTATTCACTTTGAACCCTGCAAATAACAAGAATGTCTTGCCTGATAAAATTGTTCTCACCAATGCAGTACTGGCATGAATATTGTGGAAGTAACCAACCACTTTCTACTGGGCTCTGTGGCCTAATAATGAGGTCAAGAACACGTGGCTAGGTAGGACCTAGGGGAAAAACTTAATACTGTTAATCTTTTAAATGGACATAATATTAAAATGACTCCTAATAAGTTACTTATTGGTCAATTCATCTCTAAACCCTTATCAGCGAAGCTTTTCTTTGAGTAGGTGGCATTTAGCACAGAGACTCTTCACTGATCTATGGGCAATAAATAAGAGACTTTGGAGTTATCAAGTTTAAAGGGAGCATATGCATCACAAACCTTACCCCAGGCCTAAGGATCTTGGTCAGACTGAATATAGATAGATTGTAAAGGCCAAAGGTATATGTGTATGTAATATATATGTAATATATACATAATATATACATATATTAACACACACATATACATATGTATATATGTATATACACATACAAACGTGTAAGATATATATATATATATATATATATATATATATATATATATATATCTTATGTGTTTTCTGGATATAGCAGGGGACTTGCACTTAGGAACTCACAGCAATTTGTAACAGTATGCATAAGACCTGAAAAAACTCAAGCCAGACAGAATGCCAGGTTGGATGTGGGAGGTAGACTGAGGAGCTACTGGCATTTTGATAGTTGTGGAGAGAAGGCGAGTCTGTGTGGTCCACTCCTAAGAGTAGTTGGGTAACATAAACTGTATTCAATGGGGGGAAAATAAAAGAAGAAATTTCAAAGATGGAAGGATGGAGCTAGCAGCTTGGTAGGTGGCTCTATGAAGAACTGGAAGAGGGGAGAATATGAAAATAAAGAATCAATGAAAATATTAACTTAAACAATGGAGCCTTCAGTCACTGTCTTTCTAATCCCATATCTGTTACAAAGCTATGTAGGCTTTATAACCCCCAAATTAATTCATTCCTTATGATATTCCATCTTACTGTGTCTTCTTTTAGTGTGTGTGTCTGCGTCTATGTGTGTCTTCTTATCTACTAGTAGGAATTACCAGTTCTTTACTTTCAGTTCCTGAATGCTTTTTCTCATATTCATATTATTGTGCAAATAAAGGAAAAGCAGGCAGCTCTACAGTCACTCTCATAAAAATTCTGAAAACAAATACAGGATGCGGAGAGTAGTGTAACTTGGACTCTATATCAACCAATTCTCTAATTCTTTGCTGACACCAATTGTGTCCTGTAATTTACCTCAGTTATGACACTGTGAAATTTCCACAGAATCCACATTAGGGCTCTGATCCTAAAGATTGCACCTTGCTTTAGAGCAGTAGGTGGTCAAGCAGTGGTCTTGCTTTAGACCCTGGGGGGTCAAACAGCCCTTTCAGAGGCATCCTCTAAGACCATCTTCATATGCTATATTTTCATTACAATTTAGAGGAGTAGCAAAATTACAGTAAGGAAGTAATTTTGTGGTTGTGGGGTCACCACAATAAGAGGAGCTGCATTAAAAGGTTTGAAACATAGGAAGATTAAAAACTGCTGCCTTAGAAGAAGATCAAAACTTCTCATACTTTTGGTAGACAGAAAATCCGGGTTTATTTCTTGAGTTTGATGGTTTTCTAGGATGATTTTCAAAGTACATAAACCTACTTGCAGTTTATTCTGAAAAAATATAGGCAAGTGGGAGAAATCGATAGGGAGGCTATGGCATTAAGGGCACACTCGGTTTCCATGCTCTGTCTGGATGGACATTCTGCTCTCTTGCCACTTCTGGGCTTGCCAGTGTAGAAACTCAATTGGCTTAATTGTTTAGAGTCTGATGGAAATTTGCTTATATGAGTATGATTGATTAAATTATTGGCCCCTAATTATATTTCTAATTTTTCTTTCCTCCCTAAAGGCTGAAGGTTCTAACTTTCTGGTCACACAATCTATTTTTTTGGGAACCAACTTTTCCTTAGAGTATTTCTAAAGGCCAATTCATCAAAATAAATGCAAGTTGATTGACACATTCTCATAAGAAATATCAAAACTCTTTTTTCACTTTAACCTTTTGGTGAAACCCAAAAACTACTCTCACAGATGTCACTATTGGACGTTATTATAGGAGCTCTGGCCAGAAGACAGAGAAGACAAAAAATATATTTATAATGTCGTAAGATCATACCATGCTTTCACTTAATCTGGTTTTGTTGTTATCCTCAACCGACTGTCTTTATCATTGCAACATAAGCATTCCATTCATTGCTGTCTCTTTCCTGTGTGATAACATAAAACTTAGAACACAAATCTTTAATAGGTGTTTGAAGAATGTACACGTTCATGTCCAAAAGTATCCCGATTACCATCATATCTTTGGCATGAACAAGATCCCAAGTAATGCAAGCATGACAATTAACAGAACATTGAATTTATTTTTAATAATTGCAAGCTCTCGTTGCTGGAGTACTACAGCGTCGGTTTCTCCCAACCTTGAGTATCAGGATCATCAAAGAAGTTAATAGCCATAGTGAATTGTATCCTTCCTCCTGGGCATTTGGATGCATGCTATCTGCTGTGAGGTCCTAACAGGTGTATTTAAATCTTTCCTAGGTAATTCTCTCTATCAGCTATATTAGGCTGCAGCATAGATGGAAGATAATAGTTTATATTGGTGATTTTAAGTTATGGAGTTAGTTGAAAATGTTGAGAAAACCCTGAGGTAGGTCTTCATTTGGGCTTGGGCTGAGTAATGGAAATCAGTACCTGTCGCTTGGAGGAAGATGAAGAGCAAGAGACCAAGGTGAGAAGAAAATTGTGTCAAATTTAACCTTTTCAGTTTCCCTCCTGCCATTGCTTTTTATCCTTCTAAATGAGTCTCTTTTTAAGAATGAGTTTTAAAAGATAACACAATGGCTTTGCCATTTAGCTTAGAGGAAACCATATAAATACTTTCATGTGCCTTCCAGTGTTTCCTATAAAATGTCCTTGACTTATTAATAGGTATAATTCATGAGATTGCTTGTGAAACTTTTTTTATTTTTTTTTAATTTTTTATTAATTACACTTTATTCATTTTGTATTCCCCCATAAGCCCCTCCCTCCTCCCCTCCCGATCCCACCCTCCCTCCCCTTTCTGCATGTATGCCCCTCCCCAAGTCCACTGATAGGGGAGGTTCTCCTCTTCTTTCTGATCTTAGTCTATCAGTTCTCATCAGAAGTGGCTGAATTGTCCTCTACTGTGGCCTGGTAAGGCTGCTCCCCCCTCAGGGGGAAGTGATCAATGAGCAGGCTAATCAGATTATGTCAGAGGCAGTCCCTCTTCCCATTACTATGTAAACCACTTGGACACTGAACTGCCATGGGCTACAACTGTGCAGGGGTTCCAGGTCATCTCCACGAATAGTCCTTGGTTGGAGTATGATTTTCTGGGAAGTTCCCTGTGTTCAAATTATCTTGTTCTGTTGCTCTCCTTGTGGAGTTCCCGTCCCCTCCAGCTCTTACTATTTCCCACTTCTTACATAAAATTCCATTCACTCTGCCCATCAGTTGGCCATCAGGCTCAGCATCTGCTTTGACAGTCTATACTGCAGAAGCTTTCAGAGGCCCTCTGTGGCAGGTTTCAAGGTTGTTTCCTGTTTTCTTCTGGCTTTCAGAGGCCCTTTGTAGCAGGTTCCGAGGTTGTTTCCTATTTTCTTTTTCTTCTGATGTCCATCCTCTTTGCCTTTCAGGATGGGGATTGAACATTTTAGTTAGGGTCCTCTCTTTTGCTTAGTTTGTTTAGATGTACAGATTTTAGTGGGTTTATTCTATATTATATGTTTATATGAGTGAGTATATACCATGTGTGTCTTTTTGATTCTGGGACAACTCACTCAGGATGATCCTTTCCAGGTCCCACCATTTACCTGCAAATTTCATGATTTCCTTATTTTTCATTGCTGAGTAATACTCCATTGTATAGATGTACCACAGTTTCTGCATCCATTCTTCAGTTGAGGGGCATCTGGGTTGTTTCCAGCTTCTGGCTATTACAAATAAAGCTGCTACAAACATGGTTGAGCATATGTCCTTTTTGTGTACTTGCGCCTCTTTTGGGTATATGCCTAGGAGTGGTATGGCTGGATCTTGAGGAAGCGCTATTCCTAGTTGTCTGAGAAAGTGCCAGATTGATTTGCAGAGTGGTTGTACCAGTTTACATTCCCACCAGCAGTGGAGAAGGGTTCCCCTTTCTCCACAACCTCTCCAGCATGTGTTGTCCCTTGAGTTTTTCATCTTGGCCATTCTGATGGGTGTAAGGTGAAATCTCAGGGTTGTTTTGATTTGCATTTCCCTAATGGCTAATGAGGTTGAGCATTTCTTTAAGTTCTTCTCTGCCATTCGATATTCCTCTACAGAGAATTCTCTCTTTAGCTCTGTTCCCCATTTTTTAAGTGGATTACTTGGTTTGTTGCTTTTCAGCTTGTTTAGTTCTTTATATATATTGGATATGAGTCCTCTGTCAGATAAAGGGTTGGTGATGATTCTTTCCCAATCTGTAGGCAGTCACTTTGTTTTGATGACGGTGTCCTTTGCTTTACAGAAGCTTTTCAATTTCATGAGGTCCCATTTATTGATTGTTGCTCTTAGAGCCTGTGCTGTTGGTGATCTGTTCAGGAAGTTGTCTCCTGTACCAATGAGTTCTAGGGTATTCCCCACTTTTTTTTCTAGCCGATTTAATGTGTCTGGTTTTATGTTGAGGTCTTTGATCCACTTGGACTTCAGTTTTGTGCAGGGTGATAAGTATGGATCTATTTTCATTTTTCTACATGTAGACATCCAGTTGGACCAGCACCATTTGTTGAAGATGCTATTTTTTTTTCATTGTATGGTTTTGGCATCTTTGTCAAAAATCAGGTGTCCATAAGTGTGTGGGATTATTTCTGGGTCTTCTGTTCGATTCCATTGATCCACCATTCTGTTTCTATGCCAGTACCATGCAGTTTTTATAACTGTTGCTCTATAGTACAGCTTGAGATCAGGGATGGAGATACCTCCAGAAGATCTTTT
>NW_026596073.1:3447900-3448932 GCF_907164565.1 Psammomys obesus | reverse complement strand
AGGTTGTTTCCTATTTTCGTTTTCTTCTGATGTACATCCTCTTTGCCTTTCAGGATGGGGATTGAACATTTTAGTTAGGGTCCTCTCTTTTGCTTAGTTTGTTTAGATGTACAGATTTTAGTGGGTTTATTCTATATTATATGTTTATATGAGTGAGTATATACCATGTGTGTCTTTTTGATTCTGGGACAACTCACTCAGGATGATCCTTTCCAGGTCCCACCATTTACCTGCAAATTTCATGATTTCCTTATTTTTCATTGCTGAGTAATACTCCATTGTATAGATGTACCACAGTTTCTGCATCCATTCTTCAGTTGAGGGGCATCTGGGTTGTTTCCAGCTTCTGGCTATTACAAATAAAGCTGCTACAAACATGGTTGAGCATATGTCCTTTTTGTGTACTTGCGCCTCTTTTGGGTATATGCCTAGGAGTGGTATGGCTGGATCTTGAGGAAGCGCTATTCCTAGTTGTCTGAGAAAGTGCCAGATTGATTTGCAGAGTGGTTGTACCAGTTTACATTCCCACCAGCAGTGGAGAAGGGTTCCCCTTTCTCCACAACCTCTCCAGCATGTGTTGTCCCTTGAGTTTTTCATCTTGGCCATTCTGATGGGTGTAAGGTGAAATCTCAGGGTTGTTTTGATTTGCATTTCCCTAATGGCTAATGAGGTTGAGCATTTCTTTAAGTTCTTCTCTGCCATTCGATATTCCTCTACAGAGAATTCTCTCTTTAGCTCTGTTCCCCATTTTTTAAGTGGATTACTTGGTTTGTTGATTTTCAGCTTGTTTAGTTCTTTATATATATTGGATATGAGTCCTCTGTCAGATAAAGGGTTGGTGATGATTCTTTCCCAATCTGTAGGCAGTCACTTTGTTTTGATGACGGTGTCCTTTGCTTTACAGAAGCTTTTCAATTTCATGAGGTCCCATTTATTGATTGTTGCTCTTAGAGCCTGTGCTGTTGGTGATCTGTTCAGGAAGTTGTCTCCTGTACCAATGAGTTCTAGGGTATTCCCCACTTTTTTTTCTAG